>NW_025423009.1:0-38556 GCF_020497125.1 Mauremys mutica | reverse complement strand
AAGCCACCGCGGCCCAGCAGGAGACTACCCGAGTCCAAGCAACCGCCCAACAGGAGGTGACTAGAATGCAGCAGGACCAATCATCTGTTGATGAGTCAGGCTGCTCAAGACCAAGGCCTGCTGAAAGACCTGGTGAACCAGATGAAGGCCCTTATGGAGCAGAATCGCAACTGTAAAGGGACCCGGACCGTACGGGCTAGCCACTGCCTACAGAAAATGACACGGGAGGATGATGTGGAGGCACACCTCCTGGCTTTTGAAAGAGCAGCCCTGCAGAAGGCCTGGCCCTGAGATCAATGGTCTGGTATCCTTGCCCCATTCCTGTGTGGGAAAGCCCAGAAGGTCAATTACGATATGGCTGCAGAGGCTGCAGCAGATTATTCCCAGCTGAAGGCAGAGATCCTGGCCAGGTTCGGAGTAACGACATTGCGAGCCCAGAGGTTCCATGAGTGGCGGTATACGGAGGACAAGACACCCCGATCACAATTGTTTGACCTGATACACCTGACCCTGGGGCCCTGAGGCCCTTAGCTCTGAGAAGATGATGGAGGTTCTGGTATTGGACCGGTATATGACGGGGCTACCACCAGGTCTCAGGTCTTGGGTTGGCCAGAATGATCCCTCTACCTATGATGAGTTGGTCTCCCTCGTGGAAAGACAGCTGGCAGCCCGCGAACTGTTCCAGACCCCAGGCAGGGAGTCACGGCAATCCAGGAAGCCAACCCCAAACTCAAGGCCCCGGGCTTTCGAGAACTATAGGAGAACTGTAACCGGGAGGAAAGACACCGAGGAATGGCTCGAGGCCAGGAAGGGATCTTGGGGGTTTGGGAAGAGAAGTGGGGGGCCGGCCAAACAGTCCCAGGCAGAGGTGACAACCGGAATAAGTGGGCGGTGTTATGAGTGTGGGGAATTGGGGCATATACCAGCCCAATGCCCCAACAAGGAAGAACCTATGCAGTGTAATCTGGGGAATTACGGGGAGCAATGTGGCCTAATCGGTCTGGTAGGGGTCACAATGACCTCATATGGATATACCAGACCAGTAAAAATGAATGGTATAAAGACCATAGCATTAATAGATTCCGGGAGTGCTGTCACGCTGGTCTCAGGGAAGTTGGTGGGAACAGACCAACTAACCCGGGCCAAAAACACAGGGGTAACGTGCATACATGGCACTGTGAATTTTTACCCTACAATCCCGGTGCAGATTGAGATCCAGGGGAATACTACCAGGGTTTCTGCAGGGCTGTGAGCTCCCAAGCTCCCCTACCCTGTTTTAATTGGTAGACTTCCCCGGGTTTAAGAGCTTACTTACCCCAATAGAGCCAGGGGAGGGTAGCAACCCCCAGGCTGAGGCGGAGGCACCTACAGATAGCATCAGCCCAATGTTTGCCAAATTTGCTCCAGGGTTATTCTCATCCCCTGGGAAACCCCGAAAGTCTAGGTGAGAACGAAGGGCAGATAAAAGATTAGGGACCAGGATTCTAGCAGAGAATCAAAAAACTTCCCTTGTGGGTAAGCGAACCCGCTCAGGAGAGCAGGAGATAATTCAGGCCAAGGAAGACTCGGAGGCGGTTCCTAGCCCAAGTGGGAGCACCCCAGGGGGAAGAGTAGAAATAGGCCCCCTAGAATTAGGTCAGTTGGGTACTGCACGTTAGACTTTTGGGCAGGATCAGGCCGATGATCCATTATATGCAAACGTGAAGGAGGAGGTAGTGGAAGTGAATGGTGTGCCTGTGGAAGGAAAGATCAAAGGCCCAAGGCCATATTATGTGCTCAAACGCGATCTTTTGTACAGAATAGAGCAAATACGAGGGGAAGAAGTAGAGCAACTCTTAGTCCCACGGAAACACATAAGGGCAGTACTAGAGTTAGCTCACAGCCATCTATTTGGGGGACATCTAGGGGTAGACAAGACACTAGATAGAATCCTAAGGAGGTTTTATTGGCCAGGGATACGAGCAGAAGTCCAGCGTTATTGTGCCTCCAGCCCTGAATGCCAGTTGCATAGCCCCGACCTCACTTGCGGGCCCCATTAGTACCTTTGCCTATTATTGACGTCCCTTTCGAGAGGATAGCCATGGACATAGTGGGCCCATTAGAAAAATCGGCACGGGACCACCGAAACGCACTAGTCATCCTTGACTATGCCACGCGGTATCCAGAGGCCATTCCTTTAAGAAACCCCACATCCAAGGCAATAGCAAAGGAACTACTACAGGTATTCACCAGAGTGGGCATCCCTAAGGAGATCCTGACAGACCAAGGAACCCCGTTCATGTCAAAGCTAATGAAAGACTTATGTGCCCTGCTCCGCATCCAGGCCATACAGACCTCAGTCTACCATCCACAAACAGATGGACTGGTCGAGCGATTTAATCGTACCCTTAAAAGTATGATCCGGAAGGTGGTAGCACAGGATGAAAAAGACTGGGATACCCTTCTACCGTATTTAATGTTCGCTATACGGGAAGTCCCCCAGGCGTCCACGGGTTTTTCTCCCTTTGAACTATTATATGGACACCACCCATGCGGGATATTAGATATCGCCAAGGAAGACTGGGAGGAACAACCCAACCCAGGAAAGAATGTCATTGAGCACATGACACAGATGAGAGAGCGAATAACTCGAGTAACTCCGATAGTACGGGAACATTTGGAAAAAGCACAAGAGGCCCAGCGGACATATTACAACTGTCGGGCGAAAGAACGGAGATTTCAGCCAGGGGAACGGGTGATGGTGTTAGTGCCGACAGCAGAAAGCAAACTTCTAGCCAGCTGGCACGGACCATATGAGATAGTGGAGGCCACTGGGGAAGTGAACTATAAGGTTAGACAACCAGACCACCGAAAGCCAGAGCAAATCTACCATGTCAACTTACTGAAGCCCTGGCATGAATGAGAGACGTGTCTGGTCATTCGAGGAGCTCCACCCTCAGACAGACGACCCACGGAGACAGGTAAAGATATCTCCAGAATTAACCCCAGAACAACGAACAGAGGTCATTGAAATGATCCACCGGAACCAGGACGTATTCTGTACATAACCGGGATGAACGACACTAGTCCAACATCATATTGTCACCAGCCCCAGAGTAAGGGTGACGATAAGACCACATCGAATACCGGATGCTAAAAGGGAAGAAATTAGGATGGAAGTGAAGATGATGCTGGAACTCGGGGTCATTGAAGAATCCCACAGTCAGTGGTCCAGTCCGATCGTCCTAGTCCCCAAGCCTGATGGCACCCTGAGGTTTTGTAACGACTTCCGGAAATTGAATGAAGTATCTCACTTCAATGCCTACCCGATACCACGCACTGACGAGCTAGTTGATCAGTTAGGCAAGGCCTGATACCTAATCACTCTGGATCTGACCAAAGGACATTGGCAAATTCCCCTAGCCAAGGATGCCAAGGAAAAGACTGCCTTCTCTACACCCGATGGCCTGTTTCAATACACTGTCCTCCCTTTTGGACTCCATGGGGCCCCTGCAACATTCCAACGACTTATGGATAAGTTACTACGACCCCGTGCCAAGTATGCCGCCGCCTAGCTAGACGACATAGTCATCCATAGCCCTGACTGGGAAATGCACCTAGGAAAAGTAGAAGCAGTGCTGGACGCCCTGCGAAAGGCCGGTCTCACTGCTAACCCTCTTAAGTGCGTGATAGGACTAGCTGAGGCCAGATACCTCGGGCATGTAGTAGGGAGAGGTTTGGTAAAACCCCAATGGAACAAAGTGGAGGCAATACAAGGTTGGCCTCGACCAATCCGCAAACAGCAGGTCAGAACGTTTTTAGGGATAGTAGGATTCTATTGGAGATTCATCCCTCATTTTGCCACAAGAGCAGGGCCATTGATGGATCTGATAAAAGCTCGAGGCCCCGAGATAGTTAAGTGGACTGATGCAACTGAAGAAGCATTTGTAGATTTACGGACAGCCCTATGCTGCCATCCAGTACTCATAGCCCCAGACATCGAGAAGGAATTCATCCTACAAACGGATGCCTCGGAGGTGGGGCTCAGTGCCGTCCTTTCCCAGATGGTAGGGGAGGAGGAGCACCCCATCTTGTACTTCAGCCGGAAGCTCCTCCCCAGGGAACAAAAGTACGCTGTTGTCAAAAAGGAATGTCTGGCGATAAAATGGGCTATGGAGACTCTCCGCTACTATCGCCTGGGGCGGCGGTTTACCCTTGTGACAGACCATGCCCCACTCCAGTGGATGCACAGGAACAAGGAGAGGAACGGTAGAGTGACGAGGTGGTTCCTCTCTCTGCAGCCTTTCCATTTTCGGGTCTAGCATAGGGCTGGAAGCCAACATGGCAACGCTGATGGCCTATCGCGACGGCACTGCCTCTCGTCCCAAGTAGCCCAACCCCTTGGTGTTGAGCTGGGGGGGGATATGTGATACAGTGTAGCCAGAGGGCAGCAGGAGAGTGTTAGCAGGGAGCCTTATTCCCTGCAAGGGGAGGAAGGTTTGCTACAGATTAACTAGAGCACCTGAAGCCAATTAGAGCCCCAGCAGTCAGTCAGGTGATAAAACCCCCTGCTTCAGTCAGACAGTGTGGGAGTTGGAGCAGGAAGGTTTGGTTGGAGCAGAGAGCAGTTTGAAGGAGTTGGAGCAGAGAGCAGTTTTGAAGAGAGACAAAAGGAAAGTTTGGAGGAGTGCTGCGGTGGGCTGAGAAATCCAAAAACCCTAGGTAAGGGGCACCTGGCTTGTGTAGAAGGAGGGCAAGAAGCCCCTCCACAAGGTGAAGGGCAGGAGAGGGAAGTAGCCCAGGGGAAGGAACCGCCAGTTCAAGTGGTTCACCACTAACCTCAGGGCCCCTGGGTTGGGACCTGGAGAAGATGGCGGGACCAGGTCCCTCCCTCTCCACTCCCCTCCTCTAGGACACTAGTGGGGTAATTAAAATACCGATTCAGAGGCAAGCAATGGTGCCCTGAACCTTCCCCAAAGAAGAGAAAGCGCGAGACCCAGCATAACAGTACCGGCAATTTGCCACAGTATTTATAATAAAATAATAATATAAAGTGTCTCTCAATTCCATACAGTGTCACTTAATAAACCAGTGAATTCCCAGGACCGGTTCCTCAGCTGTTTGAAGATGCCGAACACCTTGCTTGTGCAGGACTAGAATACCCACATATATGTTGGGAACACACAGACACTGTGCTAGTTTGTTCCCCTATGTTCACTCGTCTAGAAAATTATGATCAATTTTGTTCATAGTATGTGTCAGGGCTGAATCCCCACTCTGTCACTCTGAGTGCAGAAAGTGGGGGCCGGACAGGATTCTACAAATTAATTTGTGCCACTCTAGGCTTGTATTAAAGCCCCAAAGTTACAGCTTTTCTCTGACCTTGGCTTGGTAAATGCTGCCACCACCCAAATGCAAAAAAACCCCAAACCCTTGGACCCAGGAAGGAGCACTTGAGAATTCTTCCCTCTGGGGCACCCTCAAGCCCTTTCACCTCCCCTCCCGGAAAGAGCTGAGAAAGAAAACAAAGGAAATTAGCTGTGGCTACCAGCTAATCAAACAACACACACAAACTTCTTAGGACACCAAAAATCCAATCCTGTTCTTAAAAGAGGTAAATTTTAGTAAAATTGAAAAGGAAAACAATACATCTGGAACTTAGGCTTTTGCTAGATCTTAAAAGAAATTTTTTGTAAGCACCCAAAATAGCTTTCTTGGGGGTTCAGCTTAAAGCTTACAAGCAAACAAAAGCATCTGGGATAGCATAGAGGAGATCCAAAAGCCAAAATAAAAAATAAACCTGATTGTGTCTGTCTAAACATTCCCTATCCAAATCATTTCTTCTAGGTATGGAAGATGAATTTTCATACCCGCTTCAAGCCATACACTGCATTGCTACTCCATGTCGCCTTCTCCGGAGAACAACAGACAAAGGGAAAGTTACTTTCCCATTTAACAAAGTTCTAGCCTTTCCATTGGCTCTTTTGGTCAGGTGCCCAATACTTTTTTTTTTTTTTAAACCCTGTTGGCTTGTTAACCCTTTAGAGGTAGAGCAAGCAGAGAACTCGCACCAACAGGGATTTTACAGCCCACTGGCTGGCTGGGTGTTTATAAAAGGGAGATCCCTCCCCTCCCGCCCCTTCATTTATCACTGTATGGCTTGTTAGGTACCATTTGAAAAGACATAATCTACTGAATATCCTCCTGTTAAACTGTGTAGCAACATTGTATGGAAAGTGATGAGATTTTATGGTATGATATTACTGAAAATGCTGCAACCCTAACCCTAAGTTCCTCAGAGACAGCAAAGCAAACAGCTGGTCAAATAGCCATTCTCCACCAGGGGGAAGGTGTGAAGAAGACATTTACATTCCATCACAGGGACACTTGAAGCTCGTACCTATGACGGCCTGTCACCATGCCACAGCTGAGAACTGAAGTGGTTTCTAGTACAAAGGACTGAATTATAAAAAGAGGTGAGGAAAATGCATGAGACTCTCTCTCTCTCTCCCCCTTTTCCCTCTGCTCATGACAACTCCTGAAGAACTGAATGTGGGCGGCAGGGGCAGGTTAGGGGGAGTCCTGGCTGAAAGGAAAACCAGCCTGTCTCAGCACATGGCGAGAGAAACATTTGTTTTAAATCCCTTTTAGCTTGTTAAGTTAAACATTAGTTTGTGTTTTATCTTTGCATTTCTTTCATAAACAATTCTGACTTTTATGCCTCATTACTTGTAGTCACTTCAAATCTTTTTTTTCAGTAGTTAATAATTTTGTTTCCTTTTTTTATCTAACCAGTGTGTTTGGATTAAAGTGTGTTGGAAACTCCATTTGGAATAACAAGGCTGGTGCATGTCATTTTCCACTGTCGAAACAACAGATTTCATATGAGCTCCCATTGTTCAGGAGTGTGCTGGACAGTGCAAGATGCACATTTCTGGGGGAAGTCTGGGAGCAGAGAATTTTCTGGGGTTCTCCTGTGGGGCACTGTAATTTGTGAGTCACTGACTAGCAGCACTCAATACTGTATAGCTGGGGGTGAGTTACATGCTGGAGACTGCGTGTGAACTGCCCAGGAGTGGCTGCTCTCACAGTAGAGCAGTGTAAAAGGCACCCCAGCCTGGGGAACTGAGGGGACACAGCTGTTAACAGTCCAGATTGTACTGTGCTTAATGTCACAGACACTCAATTTCAAAGAGTCTCCTAAAACACACAGAAAGTAAATCCACGTCCCAGAAATCAAAGTCTCCCTGGCACTGCTTCTTGCTGACAGATGGGTCCAGAGACAGAGTCCTGGGGAAGCTGGAAACATAAGCGTGGGGCTCAGTGGAGAACGGGAACAGGAAGGGCAGGGATATTATTGAATGCAGGATCTCAGCAGTACTAGATGTCAGGATAACACATAGTGCCGCCCATTGGCAAACATAATCCCAAATATACATATAAAATGATGGGGTCTAAATTAGTTATTTCCATTGATTTATACAAGGGCAATAAGATATTCTCTGTATTACTGTCTATCCCTTTTTAAATAATTCCTAACATCCTGTTCACTTTTTTGACTTCCGCTGCACACTGCTGGATGTCTTCAGAGAACTATCCACAATGACAAAAAGATCTTTTTCCTGATTAGCCTAATTTTGCCCCCATCATATTGTATGTATAGTTGGGGTTATTTTTTCCAATCTGCATTACTTGACATTTATACACATTTGCCATTTTGTTGCCCAGTCACTTAGTTTTGTGAGATCTTTTTGAAGTTCTTCACAGTTTGCTTTGGTCCTAACTATCTTGAGCAGTTTAGTATTGTGACGTTATTGATATAATCTGGGACCATATAGAACATGGTTGCAACCAAGGTCCTGTAGTGGCAACAAATCTTATGTAAAGGGGGTCATATAAGGTGTCCAAGACCAGGTTATGGGTTGCTGGTTATAATTATGGTGTCTATATGTATGTATCATTTTGTAGTTGAAGTTATGAGTATTGGCTCTATCCTGTCTGTATTTCCAACTTATGCTGTGCTTCTGGGAGACATCCCAGACAAGTTGGTGTTAGCTCTGCCTAGCCTGCTTGATGGCCCATTAAGGACCATCAGCTATTCAACTGACCCATTGAGAGAAGGCAGATACGCCTTGTAACTCAGCAAAGTATGCAGGGACTTGCCCATGTGACTCCAGACTCCATTTTGCTGTAATTTTCCAGAGTAAGAACAAAGAAGTGTTCTTACACCTGGAAAAGCCTATAAAAGGCTGATGCCTCATCTCCATCTTGTTTTCAATCCTGCTTCTTACCTCTGGAGGAACTTTGCTACAAACTGAAGCTCTGAACAAAGGACTGACTGACCCATCCCAGAGGAGGATGTACTCCAGAGACTTGATTTGAACCTGCAGTTTACTCCATCACTGCTACAAGCCTGAACTAAGAACTTTGCCATTACTGCATGTAATTGATTCCATTTAACCAATTTTAGCTCTCATCTCTATCTTTTTCCTTTTATGAATAAACCTTTAGATTTTAGATTCTAAAGGATTGGCAACAGCATGATTTGTGGGTAAGATCTGATGTGTATATTGACCTGGGTCTGGGGCTTGATTCTTTGGGATCGAGAGAACCTTTTTCTTTTATTGGGGTATTGGTTTTCATAACCATTCATCCCCAGGACGAGTGCACTGGTGGTGATACTAGAAGACTGGAGTGTCTAAGGGAATTGCTTGTGTGACTTGTGGTTAACCAGTGGGGTGAAACCAAAGTCCTCTTTGTCTGGCTGGTTTGGTTTGCCTTAGAGGTGGAAAAATCCCAGCCTTGGGCTGTAACTGCCCTGTTTTAAGCGATTTGTCACTCTCAGTTGGGTCCCACCAGAACTGCATCGTCACAAGTATCATCTGCAAACTTTGCCACCTCACTGTTTACCCCTTTCTCCAGATCATTTATGAATACGTTGAATAGGATTGGTCCTAGGACTGGCCCTTGGGGAACACCACTAGTTACTCCTCTCCATTCTGAAAATTTACCATTTATTCCTACCCTTTGTTCCCTGTCTTTTAACCAGTTCTCAATCCATGAAAAGATCTTCCCTCTTATCCCATAACATAATTTATGTAAGAGCCTTTGGTGAGGGACCTTCTCAAAGGCTTTCTGGAAATCTAAGTACACTATGTCCACTGGATCCCCCTTGTCCACATGTTTGTTGACACCTTCAGAGAACTCTAATAGATTAGTAAGACATGATTTCCCTTTACAGAAACCGTATTGACTATTGCTCAATACTTTTAGTTCTTCTATGTGCCTGACAATTTTATTCCTTTATTACTGTTTCAACTAATTTGCCTTGTACAGACGTTAGACTTACCAGTCCGCAACTGCCAGGATCGCCTCTAGAGCCCTTTTAAAATATTGGCGTTACATTAGCAATCTTCCAGTCATTGGGTACAGAAGCCGATTTAAAGACAGGTTACAAACCATAGCTAATAGTTCCCCAATTTCACATTTGAGTTCCTTCAGAACTCGGGTAAATACCATCTG
Organism: Mauremys mutica; assembly: GCF_020497125.1. Classification (NCBI taxonomy): domain Eukaryota; kingdom Metazoa; phylum Chordata; order Testudines; family Geoemydidae; genus Mauremys; species Mauremys mutica. Next base: position 29,055 of record NW_025423009.1, on the reverse strand, counting down.
GTCCCGGTGACTTGTTACAGTTAAGTTTATCAAGTAGTTCCAAAACCTGCTCTAGTGACACTTCAATCTGTGGCAGTTCCTCAGATTTGTCACCCACAAAAGGTTTGGGAATCTCACCAACATCCTCAGCCATGAAGACTGAAGCAAAGAATCCATTTAGTTTCTCCGCAATGAATTTCTCATCTTTAAGGGCTCCTTTCGTATCTCAATCGTCCAGTAGCCCCACTGGTTGTTTAGCAGGCTTCCTGCTTTTGTTATTACCTTTTGAGTTTTTGGCTAGCCCCTTCTTCAAACTCCTCTTTGGCTTTTCTTATTACATTTTTACACTTAATTTGGTAGTGTTTATGCTCCTTTCTATGTACCTCACTAGGATTTGGCTTCCACTTTTTAACTCTCACTGCTTCTTTTACATGGTCATTAAGCCACGGTGACTCTTTTTTAGTTCTTTTGCTGTGTTTTTTAATTTGGGATATATATTTAAGTTGGGCCTCTAATATTGTGTTTTTGAAAAGTGTCCACGCAGCTTGCAGGGATTTCACTCTAGTCATTGTACCTTTTAATTTCTGTTTAACTAACCCCCTCATTTTTGTATAGTTCCCCTTCCTGAAATTAAATGCCAGTGTTGAGCTGTTCTTCCCACCACAGGAATGTTAAATGTTGTTATATTATGGTCACTATTTCCAAGCGGTCCTGTTACAGTTAGCCCTTGAACTAGATCCTGCGCTCCACTCAGCACTAAATCGAGAGTTGCTTCTCCCATTGCGGGTTCTTGTACCAGCTGCTCCAAGAAACAGTCATTTAAAGTATCCAGAAATTGTCTCTGCATTTTGTCCTGAGGTGACATGTACCCAGCCAATATGGGGATAATTGAAAACTCCCACTATTATGGAGTTCTTTATTTTGATAGCCTCTCTCATCTCCCTTCACATTTCATCCTCACTATCACTGTCTTTGACAGGTGGACGATAACAGATCCCTATTGTTATATTCTTATTAGAGCATGGAATTACTATCCGTACAGATTCTATGGAACATGTGGTTTCATTTAAGATTTTTTACTTCATTTGAGTTTACATTTTCTTTAACATACAGTGCCACTCCCCTCCCCATCCCCTGAGTATGGGGGGATCCAGTGGACATAGTATATTTAGATTTCCACAAAGCCTTTGACAAGGTCCCTCACCAAAGGCTCTTACGTAAATTAAGCTGTCATAGGATAAAAGGGAAGGTCCTTTCATGGATTGAGAACTGGTTAAAAGACAGGGAACAAAGGGTAGGAATTAATGGTAAATTCTCAGAATGGAGAGGGGTGTTCCCCAAGGGTCAGTCCTAGGACCAATCCTATTCAATTTATTCATAAATGATCTGGAGAAAGGGGTAAACAGTGAGGTGGCAAAGTTTGCAGATGATACTAAACTGCTCAAGATAGTTAAGACCAAAGCAGATTGTGAAGAACTTCCAAAAGAGCTCACAAAACTAAGTGATTGGGCAACAAAATGGCAAATGAAATTGAATGTGGATAAATGTAAAGTAATGCACATGGGAAAAAATAACCCCAACTATACATACAATATGATGGGGGCAAATTTAGCTACAACGAGTCAGGAAAAATATCTTGGAGTCATCGTGGATAGTTCTCTGAAGACGTCCACGCAGTGTGCAGAGGCGGTCAAAAAAGCAAACAGGATGTTAGGAATCATTAAAAAGGGGATAGAGAATGAGACTGAGAATATATTATTGCCCTTATATAAATCCATGGTACGACCACATCTCGAATACTGTGTACAGATGTGGTCTCCTCACCTCAAAAAAGATATTCTAGCACTAGAAAAGGTTCAGAAAAGGGCAACTAAAATGATTAAGGGTTTGGAGAGGGTCCCATACGAGGAAAGATTAAAGAGGCTAGGACTCTTCAGCTTGGAAAAGAGGAGACTAAGGGGGGATATGACAGAGGTCTATAAAATCATGAGTGATGTGGAGAAAGTGGATAAGGAAAAGTTATTTACTTATTCCCATAATACAAGAACTAGGGGTCACCAAATGAAATTAATAGGCAGCAGGTTTAAAACAAATAAAAGGAAGTTCTTCTTCACGCAGTGCACAGTCAACTTGTGGAACTCCTTCCCTGAGGAGGTTGTGAAGGCTAGGACTATAACAATGTTTAAAAGGGGACTGGATAAATTCATGGTGGCTAAGTCCATAAATGGCTATTAGCCAGGATGGGTAAGAACGGTGTCCCTAGCCTCTGTTCGCAGGGCCGGCTCTAGACCCCAGCGCGCCAAGCGCGCGCGTGTGGGGCGGCATTTTGCCGGCAGGGCGGCAGGCGGCTCCAGCGGACCTTCCGCAATCATGCCTGCGAGAGGTCCACCGGAGCCGCGGGACAGCGGACCTGCCGCAGGCATGACTGCGGAGGGTCCGTTGGTCCCGCGGCTCGGTTGGACCTGCAGCAGGCATGACTGCGGAAGCTCCACCGGAGCCGCGGGACCAACGGACCCTCCGCAGGCACGGCTGCAAGAGGACACCAGGAGCCGCGGGATCGGCGCCCCGTAGCGCGCCCCCTGCGGCGTGCTGCCCTGCTTGAGGCGGCCAAATTCTTAGAGCCGCCCCTGTCTGTTCATCAGAGGATGGAGATGGATGGCAGGAGAGAGATCACTTGATCATTGCCTGTTAGGTTCACTCCCTCTGGGGCACCTGGCATTGGCCACTGTCAGTAGACAGATACTGGGCTAGATGGACCTTTGGTCTGACCCAGTACGGCTGTTCTTATGTTAACATGGGCCCAGATCCTCAAAAGAAACACTTGTGTGTTGGGGGAGAAAATTCCCTAATTTGTGAAACAGGAAACAGACAAAGCAACTCCCTGGGTGGGGCTGGGAAAACTGACCAGACTTCCAGTGCTGAACTCTCAGCCTGCTAGCCAGGAGCTGGTGTGACATGGAAAGGGGGCACCCGGCAGGGAGGTGTAGGGAAGATGTCCCAGCCCCTCACGCTCAGGCACAAGGTAACAGTTCTGGGGTGATGGGGAAGGATGGAATGTCTGAGTCGCCCCATCTCCTTCCAGTGTCACAGAGCCTAAAATGACCCTTATTTCCCTGACACTGCTCCAGCTCTTCATCATATTTAAATATATTTTAAATGAGAAAAAAAAGTCAACAAAATAACTGCTGTTCTGCACAATCCAGGGTAATGTGAGAACAACTGGGAAGGAGACAATCTCTCCTCAAAGAGGAACTTGACGTCTCTAACAGTAACTTTGCACTGGGAGGAGGAGTATAAATGTGAATCTCCAGGTTTGTTTAGAAAAGGAAATGTGATGATGGTTAGCTCAGACAGGAGGAAATGTGCATGATAACTCCACCGACTATCCATGGCCCATGTCTTTAGTGCAAGAATAGTTCTCTTTTTACATCAGGAAAGTGAACTCAAGCTAGCTAATTCCATGACAACCACAGTGATGAGACCCAGGTAGATTTTATCTCAACGTAGCTGGTTGAAGACACCCACCATCTCCCCCACCTGGGGTGATGACATTCCTGGTAGAAAGGACACACACTCCAATGACTCGCAGGACAATGGAGTTGATACAAAGGACCACAGGATCCACCCCAAAGACAGGCGAGCTTCAAAAGTGGGCAACTCATGTGTGGGAGCTGAGGAACTACAGTGTGCAAAAGATGCAAACAGCCTTAACACTCACTACTTGGGAACTGTCAAAAGAATTAAAGAAAAAAATCTCCTGACAGCTCTAGAGAAGGCTTTTATGAAGTTCATCTCCTTTACGGATTCTCTGATGTTTAGAAAGGCCTGAACTATGAGTGAAGCTTTTCCCACACTCACAGCATTCATAGGGTCTCTCTCCGGTGTGGACTCTGTAATGTGTAACAAGGGTTGAGCTCCGAGAGAAGCTTTTCCCGCACTCACTGCATTCATAGGGTTTCTCTCCTGTGTGGACTCTCTGGTGAGAGATAAGAGAGAAGAGGTGAGTGAAACTTTTCCCGCACTCACGGCATTCATAGGGTCTCTCTCCTGTGTGGATCCTCTGATGCATAGTAAGGTGTGAGCTCTGAGAGAAGCTTTTTCCACACTCGCAACATTCATAGGGTCTCTCTCCTGTGTGGACTCTCTGGTGAGAGATAAGGGAGGAGAATCGACTGAAACTTTTCCCGCACTCACGGCATTCATAGGGTCTCTCTCCTGTGTGGATCCTCTAATGCGTAGTAAGGTTTGAGCTCCGAGAGAAGCTTTTTCCACACTCGCAACATTCATAGGGTTTCTCTCCCGTGTGCGTTGTCTGATGAGAGATAAGGGCTGATCTCTGAGTGAAGCTTTTCCCGCACTTGCAGCATTCGTAGGGTCGCTCTTCTGTGTGGATTCTCTGATGAGAGATGAGGGCTGATCTCTGAGTGAAGCTTTTCCCGCACTCACAGCATTCATAGGGTCTTTCTCCTCTGTGTATTCGCTGATGCCTACTAAGGGCTGAGGTATGATTGAAGCTTTTCCCACACTCACAGCATTCGTAGGGTCTCTCTTTCGTGTGGATTATCTCATGTCGAATAAGGGCTGAGCGGTAATGGAAGTTTTTCCCACACTCACTACACGTAGTCTCTCGCTTTTCCGTGAGGATTTTCTCCTGGGACGTAGTTTCCTTGAGGTCCCTGTGAGTTCCCTGACAATTAATGGGTTCATCCACTCTCTCCTCTGAGTGGTTTCCCTGCTCTCTCTCTGGTCTGTGGTAATTTTCACCAGCTTTTCCCTGCTCATGGGGGCTGGACACACTCCCTTTGGCTCTTCGCAGTAATTCCCCATGCGCTTCGGCGAGCTCAGCATCTTCCTGGTGAGGATTCTGCTCCTCGCTCTCCCTCACCACCCCATCACCTGCTAGAAGAGAGGAGAAATCTCAGAATTGGGGATGGAAAGGCAGAGAACAAACCCAAGTAAGTGCTGGAGAGACAGAAAATAAAAATCAGGGACTGAACTCCCCCTAACTCTTCCCCACAGGGGACAGTGGAGGGGATCAATTCTGCTCCCCACCCAGGACCGGCCTTTAGGGGGGGCCGTACGGGTGCCCCACCCAAGGGGGTGCCGGGCGCAGGGTTTGGATTCCCACCTGACCTGCTGCCGAGAGGCTCGCTGGGCTGATGAAAGCGGCACAGGGAGGCAGATAAGCAGCTGCGTGGGGGAGTGGGAGAGACCTGAGCTGCAGGGGGAAATTGGACGACCAGCCGTCAGAGCCAGGTGACTGTTCCGGAGCAGAGGGGCCCCTCTCCGCCCTGCTCCACGTGTGCAGCTGCTGCTGTTCCTGTCCCCCCACCCTCCGTTCACCCCCGGAGTCGCCCCGTCCACCCCCGACTGGGAGCATCCTCCTGACTGCTCTGCAGGGGGGAGGTGCTGATCGATGGGGGGGGTGTCCCCCTCCCCCCCACCCGGGTACCCGATTTCCACTGAGCTGGGGTGCCGGGACAGGGGGAATCCGCGTGTGCTGCTGCCTCTCTGGGGCCGGAGCTGCCGGCAGCTGCTTGTGTCTGAACAAGCCTAGTTCAGGCTCCTGACCCTGAGAGCTTTCTTAAAGAGACAGCGCGCTCACTCACTCACTCAGGGGCACGCAGTCCTTCACCATACACACACTCCTTCAAATCCTCCCCTTAACACACACACCCACCCCAGGGCTCCCTGCATCCAGGTCACTTCCCCACCTGGGCTGTGCTGAGACATCAGGAGCAGCTGCTCTCCTGCCCTCCCCTTACACAGCCTGCAGGGAAAGTGACCTGGGTGCAGGAAGCCCTGACGTCGCTCCTTGCTCCCCTCTCCCAGCCCCCCAGGGCTGTGTGGGGCGGGGGAGCAGCAGTCCAGTGGGGGAGCGAGCAGCAATGCCAGCTGCTTTGTGCATCCAGGTCAGGTTCCCCACTTGGGTGCAGGGGGGGGATGCCGGGGTTAGAGGCAAAGGGGGCACAGTGCAGGGGCTGGGGGCTCAGGAGGGGGCAGGAGTTGGGTGCGGGGGGGCAGAAGTTAGGATTGAAGGGGGTGTAGGGATTGGGGTGCAGGAGGAGGAGAAGGCATTTGGGGCAAAGGGGGCACAGTGCAGGGGCTGGGGGCTCAGGAAGGGGCAGGTGTTGAGGTGCAGGGGGCAGGGTTTGGGGTGAAGGGGGTATGCACCATGCAGGAGGGAGGTGCAGGGGGTACGAGTGAAGGGGGCACAATCCTGGGATTAGGGGCACATAAGGGAGGGGAAGGGGTTGGGCTGAAAGGGCACAGTGCAGGGCTTCGGGGCACAGGAGGGGGCAGGTGTTGGGAGTGAAGGGGGTGTAGGGATTAGGGGTGCAGGAGAGGGAGCAGGTATTTGGAGCAAAGGGGGCACAGTGCAGGGCCTGGGTGGAAGGGAGGGTGGGGAGCCTGGGGAGCCCATGGGGGACAGAGGGAATGGGGGGGTGCCACGCCCATGGGAGCCAGGGGCACCCCGGGTGCCATTTCCCCAAGGCCGGCCCTGCCCACATCCCATCCAAACACTCAGTAGGAAGGGAGGGAGCTCCAGCCAAGGTGTCAATCATCATCTGTAGGAAGCCAGGAGTGAGATCTGCTGGGGACTGTCCTGAGCTCACAGAGTCTGTGTGGGGAATCCCAGCCAGTTCTCTCAGGCACTTACAGTTTCTGGGTTGGTTTGATGGTTCCTCACCTGTGCAGGGACTTCTCAGGATCTCGCTTTCCTCTGAACCAGGGAGATCCAGGACCCACGGCTCTTCCTCTCCTTCCAGCTGGAAGATCACAGAGGGTTTGGAAACTGGAAACCCTGCTCAAGGGAAAGAAAACAAGGGAGGCAGGAGGGTACTTTGCCCACCTCTGGTACAGATGGTGACTAAACTTAAACCTCTGCAAGCCAGGAAATGAGAAGTTAATGTAAACGCCCCCCTCCAATGCAACCTTAACTTTGCCCCCAACCCTTAACCCCGCAGCTGGCAAGAACCACTGAGGATGGTTCTGTGTGGGCCGCGCAAAGGTTAACAAACTGCCACAGGGACTCAGGTATTCAGCTCAATGCAGCAGTAACGGGATGAATTCTATGGTCTGTGGTATAAAGGACGTCAGAGTAGATGACCTAATAGTCACATCTGGCCTTCAAAGCTATGAACCTATAATCGATCCGAGGGAAGACTAAGAGAACGTGCCATTGTCTGTGCTGTGTTCACAGGTGGGAATCCCAGCACCTATCCGCATGCCTCCAGCTGTGTGCACTGGGCCAGCTGTAGCTGTGACTGGCTGATGGAGGGATGGGTTGGAGCAGCTGGGCAGAGCTGTACCTGTGCTATGCACAGAGGCGCATGTGAAACTTGGGGGGCAATTCTGCCTCATTTCCGTGCTGAGTGTTGTAGGCTTGGTCAGCAAAGGTGCCCAAGGGCGTGTTCTTGCCATGGGGGTTGTCAGCACCCTGGTGGCGTATGTTCGAGTGATCTGTGGGGCTTAGTGAGGGTAAGTGAAGGCAGCGACTCAAAAGGAAAAGTCAGGTTGAGGGCAAGGGGGTGGTAACACTGTGCAGTCTCAGATGGCCTGTGTGCAGGAGGTTCAGTACTGGAGAGCAGGCCAGGGGGAGGAAGCTTCTGTTTGCTATGACAGAGACGAACCCGAATATTATCTTAGCAAAGAGAAGTTGTGAGACTTTCTGCTGTACTGCTCTGTTCCCAGAGCGCTCTGTAACAGAGGAGAGGGCTAGTGTGGGTGTCTCTGGCATGTCGGGGTGTTGCTGAAACTGGACAGAGTGGAGGTGGCACTGGGGGAGTGGCATGAACCTTAATTCTGCATTTCCCCTTCTAAGAACCGAGGGGACAGGAACCCTTACCCAGCGAGGTCACATTCTCATAGTTCTCCTGCATGACATCCCTGTAGAGGGCTCTCTGAGTGGGGTCCAGCAGAGCCCACTCTTCCCTGGTGAAATACACACCCACCTCCTCGAAGGTCACCGGCCCCTGAAAGAGCGAGAGTCCAACACTCAGCACCTGCTGCCCCACTCACAGCCCCACTATTCGTGGGGGAAAGGAACCAATTGAATGGAAGCTCCGACAGAGAAACAGTCTGCAGGCTCCTATCCCCCCACTTCTGAGAGCAGCCAGGGGGCATCACGGTGAGAGAACAAAGAGGGACCCCTTGTCTCTGCCTGCAGACCCATCACACCCCTACTAGCCAGAGGCTGATACAGCCCCACGGTGGGGAACCCAACACCCTCCCCACTGCCAGCAGCTGGATGTGAGGGGCTGGGACATCTTCTCTACACCTCCAAGCTGGGTGCCCCCTTTCCATGTCACACCAGCCCCTGGCTAGCAGGCTGAGGGTTCACCACTGGAAGTCTGGTCAGTTTTCCCAGCCCTGCCCAGGGGGTTGGTGTCTCTGTTTCCTGTTTCACACATTAGGGAATTTTCTCCCCCAACACCCAAGTGTTTGTTCTGAGGATCTAGGCCCACGTTAAACAAGTCCCAGCAGGTTTGTCACACTTTGTCCCACTCCCCTTCCTCACCCAGGGTATTCCCTGCCCCCCTCCAGCCCTAACTCCCCAGAAGTTGCCACCTCTTCAGTATTTCCTGCCCCTCCCCCTCCAGCAGGAACCCACCAGCAACCCCCCCAATAACCCCTACCTGAGCTGGCTCCACTGCAGCCAGAGAAGCCCCCGGCCGGGCACGGAGGGGTTAATGCCGGGCTCCCCACCCCCGCACAGACCCCTCTGGGGAAGCAGCAGCTGCTCAGCTCCCGATGGAGGCAGCAGCGTCTGGTCTCTCCGGAGCTGCCCGGGGCTGATGGTCCCGGTTCTTTGTTCTCCCTCCCGGCGCCTCCCCCGCTTCCAGCAGCTCCAGCCCCTCCCTGTGCCCTGCAACTCCCCCCCGCCCCCGGGCTGCAGCGGCTGGAATCCAGCTGACACCCTCTGCTGAGCCGGGCACTGCATGGGCTGGGGGAGCTGCTGCTGCTCCACCGGCTTCCCCGCGTGTCCCACCCCCCTGCCTGGGGCCCGGGGGCGGGGCCAGGCTCAGGGAGGAGCCGCCCCTTCCTGCCCCCCGGCCCGGCCCCCGCCCCTCTGTGCGGCAGCGGGGCCAGGGCCAGGGCCGGGAGCGCGGCGCGGGGGCTGCTCCAGCCCTGCAGCCCGCGGGGCAGCGCGGGGGCGGGGACACGCGTGGGGTAGACACGCTCCTGCCCATAGGCGGCAGGTGATATCTGTGTGCGGTGCCCAGGCTCCAGCAATATTCAGGGCCGGGGGCCCTGCTCCAGCAATATTTGGAGCTGGGTCTCTCCCCGGCCCTGCCTGGATCGGGCCCCGGCCCCCGCAGGCCTCCCCCCGCCGCCGCGACCCTGCCTGGAGCAGGTCTCAGTCCCCGCTTGCCACCCCCTCCCCCCGCGTGTCCCCCCACCCCCGGCCGCGCTGCGTCGCTTCCCCGCCGGCCTCTCCCCTGCCTGCTCTGTGCTGCGCTGCGGCAGGGCTCCCGGCAAAACTGCTGTCTGCTGCCGCAGGGTCCTAGTGCCTGCCATTCACTAATGGCAAGGCAGGCTGCCCTTACCCTGAGCCTCTCCAACGCCCCAAACCCTCATCCCCCCCGCACCCTAATCCTCAGCCCCAGCCGGAGCCCTCATCCCTCCGCACCCTAATCCTCAGCACCAGCCCTGAGCCCCCCCCCGCATCATGAACCCTTCATCCCCTAGCCCCAGCCAGAACCCTCATCCCCTCGCACCTTAATCCTCTGCCCCAGCCCTGAGCCCCCCCACACAGCATGAACCCCCCTGCACCCTAATCCTCAGCCCCAGCCCTGAGCGCCCCCACATCATGATCCCCTCATCACCCTGCACCCTAATCCTCAGCCCCAGCCCTGAGGGCCCCCGCAGCATGAACCCCTCATCCTCAGCCCCAACCTTCATCCCTCTGCACCCTAATCCTCTGCCCCAGTCCTGAGCCTCCCCCCACAGCATGAACCCCTCATCCCCAGCCAGAACCCTCATCCCCTCACACCCTAATCCTCAGCCCCAGCCCTGAGCCCCCCCCACATCATGAACTCCTCATCCTCAGCCCCACAGCCCTCACCCCACACCCCAAACCTCTGCCCTAGCCCTGAGCCCCCTCCTGCATCATGAACCCCTCATCCTCAGCCCTACAGCCCTCACCCTGCACTCCCTCCTATCCCCAAACTCCCTCCCCAGAAGGTGCACCCCCTCCCCTTCCCACATACCCCTTCCCATCCCCAAACTCTGTCCCAAAGCCTGCACCCTTCACCCCCTCCTGCACACCCACCCCCTGGCCCAGCCCAGAGCCTGCACCCAGCACCCAAACTCCATCCCAAAGCCTGCACCTCTCCTGCACCCTAATCCCCAGCCCAGGATCTGCACCCCAGACCTCCCCCGCCGAGCCCCCTCCCAGAGCCTTAGGCAGGTGGGGGCGGAGGTTGGGGGGCGGGTTCTGGGCACCACCAAAATTTTTACAAACTTGCCACCCATGCTTCCTGCCAGGGGCGGGATCGGGGCTGGGAATGGGGCTGGGGGGGCCGGTTATTACGTGGGGGTCACAAGCCCCTCCCAGCTCTGCCGCTCCCCGGGAAAAGGCGGGGGGGGGGTCTGAGAGGCACCGGCTGGGAGAGGGGGCGGGGCTGGGGGAAAGGATGAGCGCTGGGGGGAGGGTCTGGCTGGCCCCGGGGGCCTCCCTTACCTGGGCTGGAGAGAGCGGAAGGGCCCCCGGTGCAGTCTGGGAGATGTAGTTCCTGACTCGCCCTGGACCGGAAGTGACGTTGGGCGGAGAGACCAATCCGAGCTGCAAACGGGCGCGGGCTGCTGTGGCTCTGCCTGGCTCGCGCGGGGCCGTTGGAGCCTCTCCCGGTGCCGTTGGTGAGACCGGGCTGGGGGCGGGCGGGAAATGTCGGTGCAGCCCGGACATGGCCGGGGGGGGGCAGGTGACCCCCGAGGAGCGGGGAGAGAAAGGGGGGGGCTGAGATCCCCTCGGATTTACCGCTGCCCCCTCCCGTGGGGACCCCCCTCCTCCCCCGTCCTGCCCCCTTTCTCCCTAGAGAGCCACGAGCAGCGCCCAGGGTGACCCCCCCTCCCCCAACCCCTGAGAAGTTCCCTGTCCCCCCCCCCCCCCCGATTGTGCCCCATTTTCTCTCCCCTTCGCCAGTGGCCAGTTCAGGTCTCAGGTTTGGGGGGTTTCCCCCATTTCCACCTGCAGGGATTTGTCCTTGTGCGGGTGGGAAATGGTTCCCCCCAGTGATTCCTGAGCTGGGCAGAGGGTGAATGGGCAGAGGCTGGGGGGGCCCTGAGACAGGGACACCTCTGGGCTGGGCTGGGGGGGCCACTCTCTGCTGGCAACGGGGCCTGGGAAGGGCCAGGAAGGGGAGGGAGGAGCAAGTGTCCCCCATGGAGACGGCCCAGCCCCAGGTTTCCCAGTCCCAGCTACTTCCCCTCCCCCACCCTGCCCAACCCAGCAGCCCCCCCCCACCACTTGCTAGTCACATTCCCAGACCCCACTGCCAGCCCCTCCCCACTGATAGTGACTTTGTGACTCCAGCCCCACTCCTGTCCTCTGTGAAAAGACATCACCCAGGGCTCCCTGCCGGCCATGTGAGTGTGAGGCAAGAAGAATCCATCCCGTTCTGTTGTTGATTCAATAACCTTGTATAATCCCCTCAAATTTCCCATCTTTTCTCTTGAACTGTTAAATGGTGACACAAACTCTCCCAGAGGTTGGTGCTTCTCTCTTATATTGGCAAATATTTAGTTTGTGCCCCATTTTCTCCTCAGTTCTGAAATACTGATATCAAATGCTCGAAAAATCTTCCTGCTTTTCTCTCCAGGTGTCTGACTGAGATCAGGGCTCTTCTCGTACTGAGCGTGGCCCTGTTCTGCCAGCTGCTGCAGAGACCCCAACTGAGATCTGGGCCCTGTTCTGCCAGGCACTGAAGAGACCTGAGGTGAGATCAGATCCCACTGTTGTGCCAGGTGAAACTGAGACCTGGACCGAGATCACGGCCCCCCTTGTTGCAGGCAGCGAACGACTGCGACCCAAACCACTGCGTCCATTGTGCTGGGCACTTCAGAGACCTCGACTGAGATCCGTGTCCCCGTTGGGTCTGGCCCTGCACTGACCCCGACCCAGATCATGCCCCACCACTGTACCGGGCACTGCACAGACCCTGACAGGGATCCTGGCCCCACAGTTTGCCAGATGCTGCAAGGGCCCTAAATAAAATCAGGGATCCTGTAATGCCGGGAGTTGCAGAGTCCCCAACTGAGATCAGGCTTCCTGTTGTGCAGGGCTCTGCACAGACACTGACCAAGATCAGGGTCCCCATTGTGACAGGTGCTGCACAGACACCAAGGGTATCTCTACCCTGCCATTAAAACCCCCAGCTGGCCCATGCTAGGTGACTCAGGCTCACGGGCTCAGGCGAAGGGGCTGTTTAATTGCAGTGTAGATGTCTGGGCTCGGGCTGGGGCCAGGCTGTAGGACCCTGCGAGGTGGGAGGGTGCCAGACCTTGGGCTGCAGCCTCCGCCGGAACATGGACACCACAATTAAACAGCCCCACAGCTTGAGCCGTGTGAGCTCAAGTCAGTGGGCAAGGGCCAGCCGCCGGTGTCGAACAAGTTTGCACAGAGAATTTGGGGCAAAACTGGGAACTGAACCCAGATTGTTTGAATTCTTGTCTCTCCCCTTAACCCCAAGCCCAGCGTGTGTGTGTACAGCGTTGTTTTGGTCAGTGTTTGCCTTGCATTGGCTTCCAAGGGAGGCTGCGAAATTTCCTTCATTGGAGGTTTTTAAGACCAGGTTAGAGATACACCAGTCTGGGAATGTCTAGGGATACTTGGTCCCGCCTCAGCACAGGGGGCTGGAGTAGACGCCCTCTCAAGATCCCTTCCGGGCCTACACTGAAATAATTCTCTTTTGTGCTGTGTCCTGTTCTACGCTGAGCTGTTTTGCATGGTGCCATTTGGAACTGTGATGGCACCATGTTGTGCAGCAGTTTTATGGTTCATTGTTTTGCCTCAGCAAGTTTGGTGCCTGTGCTGTGCTAGTTTTTTTTTTCGTTGTGTAATATTGTCCTAGGGTGTGTTAGTTTGCATCGTGTTTTTCTTTTCCTCTGTATTGTCATTTTATGCTGTGGCTTTTGTTGTTTGTTTTTTCTTTTTTTTTCTTCTGAGTTTCCTGACATTATGTTGTGGTGGGTTTTACTCTGGATGTTGTGTTTTATACGTATATATTTCATGGCATCCTAGAAATGTAGTGCTGGACAGGACCTCAAGATGTCATCAAGTCCAGCTCTCTCTGCCGAGGCAGGACCAAGTATATGTAGATTATCTGTGACAGAGCTTTGTCCTACCTGTTCTTAAAAACTTCCAGGGACAGAGACTCCCCAGCCCCCCTTGTAAGACTATTCCCGAGCTGAACTGCCTTAGCTCTGGGGACACCCACACAGATTGTAGTGGTGAGCAGCTCTGGAGAGAGAGGAGACCCCAGTGAGTGGCAGCTGGGTAAAGAGACTAAAGTTGGGAGGAGAAACATTGACATGTCCAAGATCACCCAGGCTGTCCGTGACCGAGCTAGAAATAGGTTCTAGTGCCACCGTACTGCTGTTTCTGAAGGTCTCTGCCACACTGATGTTTTAGGCACTTGTGCAAACCCTTAGTGTAGACAGAGTTTACACTAGTGCACTCTGATTGGTACTGGTGCACCATGTCCCAGTTTGAAGGTTTGAAGTGGTGGGGGTGCGGGGAAGTGACCTCACAGAGGCCTGGGGCTGGCTGACCAGTGCAGCTGGTAAGGGAGGGGCAGCAGTGAGTGCTGGAGGTATGAGCCAGGAGCACAGCCCCACAGGGCTGGACACTGACTTCTCCTGACCTAGGGGACACCCCCCCAGCGAGGTGGTTTGTCCATGGATGCACAGGCTGTCTTGGCAGGGCAGCTCAGCTGCAGTCCCTGCACACCTCTTCCTGCAGCCTAATACAGTGTGCTCGATGGACCTTTCCAAGCTGCAGGTGATGGGGCTCTGGAGTTAACAGGGTCTGTTCCCGGCTCTGTCACAGACCTGTTCAGTGACCATGGGGAAGTCACAGCCCCTCTCTCTGTAACGCTGTCTTCAGTGACTCGAGAGCACGAGCACCAGCCTCAGGCAGACTGGTAAGAAGCAGGGAACAAACCCCAAATTGGGTGTGAGGTCTGTATGGAGATTTCACCAACCAAGTATCCAGTGTAAACGCTTCAGGCTCTGTAACAGCATTAACATGGATCACAGACAGTCCTCTTGGGTGATCCCATATATCTCACCATGCAGGTGAGCCAATCTTTGTGACAGATGGTCTCTTACTCCAGGGGTTCTCAGCCTTTTTCTTTCTGAGCCCTGCCCCCCCCCCGCTATAAAAACTCCACTGCCCATGTGGGCCACAATAACTGGTTTTCTGCATATAAAAGCCAGGGCTGGTGTTAGGGGGCAGCAAGCAGGGCAACTGCCTGCGGCCCCATGCCACAGGGGCCCCCACAAAACTACATTGCTTAGGCTTTGGCTTCAGCCCTGGTGGTGGGGCTCAGGGCCCTGGACTTCAGCCCCATGCGCTGGGACTTCAGCTTTCTGCCCTGGGCCTGAGCGAGTCTAATGCCGGCCTTGCTTGGCAGCCCCCTGAAAGCTGCTCACGGCCCCCCAGGGAGCCCCAGACCCCTGGTTGAGAACCCCTGCCTTACCCCACGAATCACAGCAATGTTCAGGTTACTGCCAGTCCCAAAGGACCAGTCACTTCCTTAGGTCAACTGAATCTTAGATCTTCCAACAAAGACAACACTTGTAGCCAGTCCTGTCATAACCTGTATTAAGACTTATTTAAAAGGAAAGGAGAGTTGTTTACGAAGTTAAAGCAGGTAATCCTATAGATGCAGACGAGTTGCAGTCTTAAATTTCAAAGGTAATAGAAGCTTCTATAATAAGCAAGCTCTGCATATTCTTTAGGACTAACCCCGGCTAGGCAGCTGGGGATCTCTTGCTTCTGCCTAGAAACTTTGCCCCCCAGAGTCCAAGCAGCATACAGATCATCAGTTCCTTCTGCATGGGGGTTTTCATCCCCTTCCTGCCATGTGCTCTGTCCTGGAAACTCAGCTAATGGGAAATCAAGAGCACAACAACAGTTTTGTGTCTTCGTTAATGTCCCATAATAGTCTCTCTGGTTTGGATGGACCTTTCCTGCCAGGCAGGGTGTAATGCATTCGGCTGTCAATCAGCAATTCACCTAGGTAAAGTCTCTCTCCTGTGTGGTGATTTACAGAGCCACAGAGGCTCACAATGCAGCTAGTCAGATGTTAACCCAGGCAGCAACTCACAAGCATTCAATGAAGTCTAAACACTAAACACATTCTCATGTTCACAGTCTGTATGAGGAGTATCTACTCATTGGGACTCGCTGGGGAGCCACAGAAAGGAACAAGATGTGCTGCGGCAAGAAGGCCCAGTCTCAGAGCCCCCGGAGTCACACTTCCCAAAGGCTAAAACTAGGCCCAGCCCATGAAAGGGGCACTGCCAGAAGAGACTGGATAAAGGCTGGAGCATCAAACAACTTAGTTAACCTGAGAGAGCTGCCTTGGGGACAGTGACAGGGAGAATCCCCAGAGTGACTCCTTTGATTCTGCTCGTCTCTGGCCTTTGGTTCATAGAATCACAGAACTGGAAGGGCCCTCGAGAGGTAGCTAGTCCAGTCCCCTGCCCTCAAGGCAGGATGAAGTATTATCTAGACCAGGAGTGGCCAACCTGAGCCTGAGAAGGAGCCAGAGTTTACCAATGTACGTTGCCAAAGAATCACAGTAATACGTCAGCAGCCCCCCATCAGCTCCCACCCATGGGAAGCCACAATAATTAGAACCTCCCCCTCCCTCCCCGCACCTCCCGATCAGCTGTTCACACTATGCAAGACACTGGGCGGGGGGGGGGAATGGAGAGAGGGCACTGCAGGCTCAGGAAAGGGGGTGGGAAGGGGTGGACTGGGGGCAGGGCCTGTAGCTGAGTAGTGAGCACACCCAGCACGTTGGAAGGTTGGTGCCTGTAGCTCCAACCCCGGAGTTGGTGCCTATACAAGGAGCGGCATATTAAATTCTAAAGAGCCACATGTTGGCCACCCCTGATCTAGACCATCCCTGAGAGGTGTTTGTCCAGCCTGCTCTTAAAAATCCCCAACGATGGAGATTCCACATTCCAGTGCTTAACCACTCTGCCAGTTAGGGAGTTTTTCCTAACGTCCAACCTAAACCTTCCTTGCTGCAATTTAAGCCCATTACTTTTTGTCCTGTCCAGAGGTTAAGAAGAACAATGTTTCTCCCTCCTCCTTGAAATGACCTTTTATGTACTTGAAAGCTGATCATATCTTCTCCAGACTAAACAAACGCAGTTTTTTCAGTCTTCCCTCATAGGTCATGTTCTCTAGACCTTTAATCATTTTTGTTGCTCTTCTCTGGACTTTCTCCAATTTGTCCACATCTTTCCTGAAATGTGGCCCCCAGAACTGGACACAATACTCCAGTTGAGACCTAATCAGTGTGGAGTAGAGCGGAAGAATTACTTCTCGTGTCTTGCTTACAATACTGCTGCTAATACAGATCAGAATTATACTTGCTTTTTTTGCAACAGTGTAACACTGTTGACTCATATTTAGCTTGTGATCCACTGTGGCTCCCAGATCCGTTTCTGCAGTGCTCCTTCCTGGGCAGTTATTTCCTGTCTTGTATGTGTGCAACTGATTGTTCCTTCCTAAGTGGAGTACTTTGGATTTGTCCTTATTGAATTTCATCCTGTTTACTTCAGACCATTTCTCCAGTTTGTCCAGATAATCTTGAATTTTAATTCTATCCTCCAAAGCACTTGCAACCCCTCCCAGCTTGGTATCGTCCACAAACTTTATAAGTGTAACAGAGCTACTGGGAGGGTTTCACCATGTGTCAGAGGGTTACAGCCTGGTGGGAGGGAGCTAGGCCTGTACTGGAATAAGGTCACTCTGTGCTTCACAGTGTGGCAGAACCGGGAATGTCCATTAGCAGGGAAAAATGCTGGGGGGAATCGACATGTGGAAAGGACAGAAACCCTGTCTGAATTCTCTCACATTGCCCTTCTCGCCCTGGCAGGCTACAGAATAACGTTCATGTTTGGCCCCAAATCATCCCCTCCTCCCAGGGGGAAGGAAATGGCTGCAATGGAGCTGGCTCGGGTAAGGGATTCGCAGGGATGGGTTCTGCTTGGAGGGAGAGGAGCAGTAAATGTATAGGAGGGTGGGATCTGCTAGAAGTAGTGGGAGGCAGGAACTATCTAGGGTGTGGAATGGGAGGGGACAGGATGTGACAAACCTGCTGAGACTTGTGTACTCTAGGGTGTGATGGGTTGTCACCCCGGGATGCAGTCTGGGGGGCTTCTGGGAACCACTGTGCCCTCTAACCCTCAAGCTGGGCTGGCCCTTCTCACACTGCTTTGCTGGAGATTCAGCCAGCCTCCCCAGGGCCTGTTATCACCCAACACGACAGCAGGTGGCGCCATGCAGCCAACTAAGCTACCTGAGTGCTTTACCTGAGCCACTCAAGGACAGATAGACGACAACAGCCAATTTCCCAGCAATAAGTGTTAGCACACAGATCAAAGCAGATTACTTAGCAAATAACCAGAAACTCAAACTAAGCCTAACATACTATCTGGATAGAATTTGAATTAGCAATTTCTCACCCTGACTGATGATAGAAGCAGTCCACCAAGTTTCCATACACAAGCTAGAAATCTCATGTTCAGATCTGGCCCTGCGGGAGCTTTGGGGACTGGCGCTGGGGAAAGTGGGGGACTGTCTGAAGTTGGCTGCTTGGGATGTGGGTGAGGCCCCGGGGAGCTGGGGGTTGGGCTGCACCCCTGGCACTGCAGCCTGGGGCCCTGCGTTTCCTCTGGAAAAGCTGCTCCCTGTTTCACCAGCTCCTCTTAGTCTGAGTCCCAGGTACCTTGCACAGGCATCTGCAGGGCAGGACGGGCCCTGAAATCTGACAGCTGGGAGGTTTGCAGCAGTTTCTAACCCTCCTTCCTCTGCTTCTTCCAGGAGGCACCACAAAAGCATCTGGCCCCTCTGGGAAAAGAAAGAGAAGCAGCCAAAGCCGAGGAGGAGCGGCAGAGTGAGGAGCTGCTGGTAGGTGCCCAGAGCCCCCCGCCACTTAGGTTTGCCTGGCATAAGAATGACCTGGTGAATGCAGGGCCCACCCTGCCAGCCTCAGCCCGGGACCCATCCCCGCTGGAGCCCAGGGAGCCTGCAGGGTCAGACACGGGGGTAACGTGATGCCCTTAGGACGCAGGAGGCTTCTGGGCAGGAGAGGGTCAGTCTGTGTTAGCCCAGAGCCCCTGCCCACGGGCTGTCTGGATGTCACAGTGACCAGGGATCCTTTCTAGCTCCTGGGGGGATGGGGAGGAAGGAGATGAAATGTGGGCTGCAGAGATGGAGGATTTGGCTCAGTGCACGTTGATGAGGTTTTGGGGAGAAGTGTCCCTCTTGTTGGTGATGTACAGCTCACCCCGGCCCTGATCCCTCCTCCCTTCCCGGGATAAATGAACTTCCCATCCCCCACCACTAGAGATCTTGTGTTCTGGTAAATAACTCTGCCACCCGCTCCCAGGTGCATTTATGATTTTCTCCTGTTATGGAGCAGATGAACTTCAATGTTGATAAATGCAAAATAGTGCACATTGGAAAAGATAATATCAAATGCACATAAAGTGATGAGGTCTAAATTAGCTGTTACCGCTCAAGGAAGAGATTTTGGAGTCACTGTGGATAGTTCTCTGGAAACATCCACTCAATCTGCAGCAGCAGTCAAAAAAGCAAACAGAATGTGGGGAATCATTAGGAAAGGGTTAGACAATAAAACAGAAAATATCCTATTGCCTCTATATAAATCCATGGTATGTCCGCATCTTGAATACTGTGTGCAGATCTGGTCGCCCCATCTCAAAAAAGATACATTGGAAAAGGAAAAGGTTCAGAGAAGGTCAGCAAAAATGATAAAGGATATGGAACAGCTTCCGTGTGAGGCGAGATTAATAAGACTGAGGCTATGGCTGCACTCCGCAGCTTTTAGCCACATGACTGTGCCGCTACAGCCGTTCTGCTGCCAGGCACGCAGTGTAGCTGCTCTTTGTTGGCAGGAGAGAAGTGCCAGTGTAGACAAAGCCTGAGACTGTTCACCTTGGAGAAGAGACGACTAAGGGGGAATATGGTAGAGGTCTATAAAATCATGACTTGTGTGGCGAAAGTAAATAAGGAAGTGTTATTTCCTCCTCATAACACAAGAACTAGGGGTCATCCAGTGAAATGAATAGCCAGCAGGTTTAAAACAAACAAAAGGAAGTATTTCTTCACACAACGGACAGTCAACCTGTGGAACCCCTTGCCAGGGGATGTTGTGAAAACCAAGACACTAACAGGGTTCTAAAAAGAACTAGAGAAGTGCATGGAGGACAGGTCCCTTAGGGGCTATTAGCCAGGCTGAGCGGGATGGTGTCTCTAGCCTCTGTTTGCCAGAAGCTGGGAATGGGCGACAGGGGATGGGTCACTTGATGATTCCCTGTTCTGTTCATTCCCTCTGGGGCACCTGGCATTGGCCACTGTCAGAAGACAGGATACTGGGCTAGATGGGCCTTTGGTCTGACCCAGTCTGGCCGTTCTTATGTTCTGTGTTCCCCTGTTACTGAGCCGCCCTCTCCCTGTTGCAGAAACAGACGGCAGCCGAGAGACAGAAGCTCGTCTGGGAGTGGCAGGAGCTGCGAGGGTTTCTGGAGGAACAGGAGCAGCGGCTGCTGTCCCGGCTGGAGGAGCTAGAGAGAGCCATTGTCCAGAGAAGGGATGAGGGCGTCTGCAGCCTGTCCTGGCAGATTTCCCTGCTCAGCGAGAGGGGAGGAGAGAAGGGGCAGCAGCCGCTGAGCCAACCCCTGCAGGTCAGGCTGTCATTGCAATGATCATACGCAGCGTTTCTCTAGGTGCTTCTGAGCCCTAGACCCCAAAGCACTTTACAGAGTGGGATCAGGGCATTATCCCTATGGGACAAATGGGGAAAGTGAGGCAGAGGGAGGGGCAGAGCCCTGCTCAAGGTCACCCAGTGAGTCTGGCAGCGGTGCCAGGGATGGGCCCTGGGAGTCCTGGATGCTGCAGCCCCAAGACCTTCTCTCCTGGAAATGTCTCTGCATTTGCACTTGGAGGGTGAAATCTCCTCCCCCACCATGCTGAGGTCTTGAGCCAGGCCCAAGGCCCCTGTCACTGCAGGTTAATGGGTTTAGTGGGGCCAGGGGCCTTCTGGGTCTCTCAGCACTGGGGGGAATTTGATTCTCAATGCAGAGAAATATCTTCTGCCTGTAAAGTGCCCGGGGAGAAGATTTCCACAGTGGGACCTGCCTGCAGGGATTGCTGGGGCTGGTAGGGGGGCAGCAGCTCTGGGAATGTAAACCTGAAATTCCCCTACTGCCCGAGGCCTCAATGGTGACCCCTGCAGAGCAGGAGGCCTCCCTGCCCAGGGACACTCCCCCTGACGGCCTCCTCTTTCTCTCCTTTTTAGGGTGCTGGGAGCACTGGGGGCAGGTAAGTCCTGGGCTCCATTTCTCTCCCCCTCATGGACTGTTAGGTTTTATAACTGCACTGAATAGGAAGCTGCCCCCTGCCCTGGGAGCGTGTGATTCTGTCTCCACTAGTGGCTGACTCAGGTAGGAGAAGAGCCGGTTACTGTCTGGTCGCTCATGAGGTCACAGCAGGGCTGCTAGACCCAGGGCCGATGGGACAGACCAGGCCTGTCTCCTGGACTGACGTGTCTGCGTCACGTACTCAGAGGGCGCAGAATCTCAGCTTTCACATATGTTAAAGTGAGTTGCCGGCCCTCAGCACCTCCCCAGTGTAAACGGAGACAGTGTTGCCTTGCTGGGGCTGCCAGCAGCCTGAAGCCGTAGCTCTGAGAGCGTGAACTCTCCTGTCCCCTGTTCATGTCATCGGGGTGTCAACTGAAATGGCAGGAGTGTTTCCTGGCTGATCACTCGAGCAGATGGAATGGGGAGAGGGCGGGAGTGAAGCCTTTGTGGGGTGGGAATAGGGGGTTGCTGTAGGGAGGGAAGAACAGAGGAGAGACACAAGGACAAGGAAGCGAGAGAGAAATGGAGAAAGGAGGGTGGGAAAGGCAGGGAAGAACCAGCAGGGGCCCTACAGGTTGTCCGGGAAGGGGCTGTTTTCCTCCTGAGTGTGACAGACAAAGACTTGGCAAAATACTAAGAACTAAAACTTTATTTCCCATACGAAGGGCAGATTCCCCCCTTGTTCTTCGTATGTGGGTGTCCCATGGAGAGCAGTGGGTGTTCTGCTGTGAATGGAGCAGGGCACAGAGTCCTAACCTGATGCACTGGCCGTAACGGACAGGGCAGTGTGGCCCTCTCTGCCAAATGAGCTGGACGTCCCAGGGTTACTGCTTCAGCTGAAGGGTTCGGGGGTTTTGGCATTAAAGGGCCCACGTTCATTCCCTGCTGGAGCCCTGGGCTCTGTGGCCACTGTCAGCATGTAGGACCTGCCCACTCTTTGGTCTGTGTTTCCTCCCTTTCCACATAATCCCCATGCTGGTGCCCCTTGTTCCTGCAGTAAACCAGCGTAGGGGGTGGCTCTGCCCCCCACAGAACCAGAGCGTCCCTGAGAAAGCCCCTGAACAATGTCTCTGTTCCTTGCTCTAGTGTCTCCCCACTTCCCGTCTCTCTGGGGAGCACAGGGCTGGGGTGACTCACCCTGACATCGACTATCTCAGGGTACAAAGCTCAGATCCAGGTTTCGTGAATCCAGGTTTGGGGGTTGCTGGGCTCAGGGTCTGGGGCTCAGGCCTATTTCTCACCCCTCCTTTCCCCAGCAGGGAGGATGGGACGTTTCGGAAGCCAGAGCCGTCGTTTGCGGAGCTGGAGAAGAGACTCAGCGATTTCTCTCTGCAAAGTGCCATGCTGCAGGAGGTGCTGCTGGGATTCAAAGGTGAGTTGGAGTCTGGGGGTGGCGTCTCCTCTGGTTAGAGCGACCCTGACCCTGGGGAGGAGTCGGGGACTCTAGTGATGTCACTGATCCTGGGCTCCATCTCACAGCCCAGCTCAGCGAGTCGCCCTTCCCCATGGAGCAGCCCCGTGGGGCTGGCTCTGTCTGCAGCGGCTGCGTTATCGGCCTCTGATCTCTGTCACCATCTCGTCGTTAACAGCAGTTCCATTAATAAGCAATGGGGATTTCTCCATTAATGTGAGGGCCTGAATTCTCACCTCTCCCATCTTCTCCTTCCCCTAGAGACGCTGCAACGGGAGCTGGGGAGCGACACAGGTACGTGTCTGTCTCTGACTGGCCGTGGGGAGATTTCAGCCCAATAACCACGTTAACGACAGGGGATTGCAGCCTCCAGCAGCTGGAAGCTGTGTAACAATGGGAAGCGATGTTACTTTGTTCTTGCACCACTATATTTTCAACTGACTTGTCTCAAATACTTTAGCTCAGGGATCAGCAACCTTTGGCACACGGCTCACCAGGGTAAGCACCCTAGCAGGCCGGGCCGGTTTGTTTACCTGCGATGTTGGCAGGTTTGCCCGAATCGCGGCTCCCACTAGCCACAGTTTGTCACTCCAGACCAATGGAGGCAGCGGGAAGTGGCAGGCAGCACATCCTTCAGCCTGCGCCGCTTTCCTGCATCCCCCATTGGCCTGCGACGGCAGACCGCGGCCAGTGGGAGCTGCAATCGGCCGACCCGTGGACGTGGCAAGTAAAGAAACTGGCCCGGCCCACCAGGGTATGTGGATTGGAGTTTCCCCAAGGTCCTTTAAGTGTTTCTTGATTGGGCACTTGATTTGCCAATTCCTTTCTGAAGAAGCTGACCTAATGCTTTACTAAGGCTACTTCGGAATCAAAATACATCGATGTACAAGAACGTAGCCAATATTCATAACTTTAACTGCAAAAATGATACACCCACACAGGTAGTATCATCATCATCAGCAGCAAATTATAACCTTTTCATAGGCACCTTACACGACAACTTTTGTACAACATTTACTGCAAATATATAAGTGGTTGCACCAATGAACCAGACAGTCACAGGTTATATTAATAACATCACAGCCAGGGCTGGTGTTAGGGGGTAGCAAACAGGGCAACTTCCTGGGTCCCCAGACCCCCACAAAGCTACATTGCTTCGGCTTCGGCTTCAGCCCTGGGTGGTGGGGCTCAGGGGCCCAGACTTCAGCCCCATGCGCTGGGCCTCAGCGAGTCTAATGCTGGCCTTGCTTGGCAGCCCCCGGAAAGCTGCTCACGGCCCCCCAGGGGGCCCCAGACCGCTGGTTGAGAACCCCTGCCTTACCCCACGAGTCACAGCAACGTTCAGGTTACTGCCAGGCCCAAAGGACCAGTCACTTCCTTAGGTCAAATGACTCTTAGATCTCCCAACAAGTTCTGTCACAACCTGTATTAAGATTTATTTGAAAGGAAATGAGAGTTGTTTACAAAGTTAAAGCAGTGTGACAAAGTTCTGTCCTTGTCTCCATGGGCCCTGCATTTCCTGGTGGATTTCGCTAGCCTCAGAGGCTCACTGTGACCCTCCACGTAGCCCTTCTCTCTAGGGGCAAGGGTCACAGCCCACTGAGCCATTTTCATCGTAAGCCAGCGAGGGAGGGGAGGCAAAGCTACCCTCCCTTGCACAGTCTCTGTTGTCTCCCAGTCTCAGTGATTAATCAGGGCAGCAAAGGGGGAGCCCAGGACCCCCCTCTATTCTAGGCTCCAGCCCAGGGACCCTAATAGTATCAGCTGTGGTATCTGACCTTTTAGAAACAGGACACATACAATTCCCTGTTCTACTTCCCCACAGCAGCCCCCACTTCCTCAGGCTCCACTTCACCCTTACCTCAGGGCTTCCTTCCTTGTGTCTGATCTGGTGTGTACTGATCAGTCGCTCCCACAGCTCCTGTTCTGCACACCCACCTGCCTAACTGGGAGCTCTTTAACTAGTTTCAGCCAGCCCCTGATTGGCTTCAGGGGTCCCAATCAACCTAGCTGTCTCCACGGCTTTCTGGAAGGATGTTAATTGGCCCCAGGTGTCTTGATTAACCTGGAGCAGCTGTCATTTGGTTACCATGGTAACAGGGATTTGTTTAGCCTGGGGCTAACATACCTGTTTCTCACTACTTTCCTATAGCCATCTGGCCTTGCCCTGTCACAGCAGCTAATCATCCAGATGCAGACAAATTACAGTCTTACATTTCAAAAGGTAATAGAAACTTCTATAATAAGCAAGCTCTGCATATTCTTTAGGACTAACCCCAGCTAAGCAGCTGGGGATCTCGTGCTTATGCCTAAGAACTTTGCCCCCCAGAGTCCAAGCAGCATACAGATAATCAGTTCCTTCTGCATGGGGTTTTTCATCCCCTTCCTGCCATGTGCTCTGAGCTGCAAACTCAGCTAATGGGAAGTCAAGAGCACAACACCAGCCTTGTGTCTTCTTTAACATCCCATAATAGTCTCTCTGGTGTGGATGGACCTTTCCTGCCAGGCAGGGTGTAATGCATTCGTCTGTCAATCAGCACTTCACCTAGGTAAAGTCTCTCTCCTGTCTGGTGATTTACAGAGCCACAGAGGCTCACAGTGCAGCTAGTCAGATGTTAACCCAGGCAGCAACTCAGTAAAGCATTCAGTAAAGTCTAAACATGTTCTTATAATGCTAATACCTGTTTTAACAATACTAACACAGGTGAGTCAGACTGATTCCACTGTGTGTTTGTCCATGTTCAATTAAGACATAGAGGCTTTTGCAAGAGCTAACACCTCATCTGCCAGTGTCACAGGCAGGCTGGGCAGGGATGGTGTCTCTAGCCTCTGTTTGCCAGAAGCTGGGAATGGGTGACAGGGGATGGATCACTTGATGGTTACCTGTTCTGTTCATTCCCTCTGGGGCACCTGGCATTGGCCACTGAGCTAGAGGGACCATTGGTCTGATGCAGTGGGCCCTTCTTATGTTCACAGTCTGTATGAGGAGTATCTACTCATTTGGACTCACTGGGGAGCCATAGAAAGAAACAAGATGTGCTGAGGCAAGAAGGCCCAGTCTCAGCA
This sequence comes from Mauremys mutica, assembly GCF_020497125.1. Classification (NCBI taxonomy): domain Eukaryota; kingdom Metazoa; phylum Chordata; order Testudines; family Geoemydidae; genus Mauremys; species Mauremys mutica. The sequence continues at coordinate 3,965 of NW_025423009.1, read as the reverse complement.
CCCCCGGGGTCACGCTTCCCAAAGGCTAAAACTAGGCCCTGCTGATGAAAGGGGGCACTGCCAGGAGAGACTGTATAAAGGCTGGAGCATCAAACTGTTACCGAAATATCGGGTGCGTCTAGCTGAGAGCCAATAATAGCCTGACAGGGATAAGGAAAGATTGCTTTATTCTGCAGAAGAAAGGAGAGCCCTGTAAATAGATACAGAAGACTCTGCCTGACACAAGTTTTACAGATCCTTTATACACATTCAGAGAAAGACCAATCCGTGTTAACACTTCATTGGTGGTTGCCAGACCCCGTGAAACCGTTATCCGGTCAGTGAAAACCGTCTTGGAGCAAGATTTCTCTGCTTTGAGGCAGAAGAGAAAAGAGAGTTCAAAAGTTCAGGTTCCTGTGTACGTGAGGCTTCTGCTTCCCCCTACTGGCCGCTTGTAAGCTATTAAGGGGGGCCATCAGTAACTTTCACAGTCCCCCTTCGGGCATGACAATCCAAACGCAACCCAGGTTGTCAGGCCTGATACGTAATTTACGATCAAGCTGAAGAGACAGGTACTGGGTTCTCTTACGGACTGCAGAGCCTTTGGTTACAGTATTACACAGACATTTTGCACATTGCATTACTACCCAAACAATACATGGGAAGAACAGGAAGAAAATAATCCATTTGACAGTGGTACGGAAGAGGCCAGTAAACCATGACCCAAGATCTGGGAGGGGGTCCTCAAAACTAAGGGTTTGATCAAGAGATACAGTGTGGAAAACAGCTGCATTTTGTTTATACATAGGTCATCCTGATATCTCGTTTTTCCCACTTCTGAGAGACGCCAGTCTATCTACACATTCTCTACACAAGGTCAAAACAACTTCTCACACAGTTCTTTTCTGCTCACCTCACACAATCCTCCCTTCTACAAATCTCGCGTTATTAGGGTTACAGTTAGCCAGAGTTATGCATTAAGATCCCCTACAAATCCCTGTCAGTTCTTTCTGTGCTTTCACACTCCTCCCTTTTGTACTTCTAGTATAACAAATATTTTCAAACCTCTATTTGTATTAAGCCATGGATTTCAGATTTTACATCAGATGTTTCAACCTTAGGGGTTTTGATTGGATGTAATGACAATGCATAATTAGCATGGACATGAAAGGCATTACTTTTAGTACATCCTTTACAACTACAACAACATAATCCTAAGATAACTAATAGCAATACAAGCAATAACATTTCCATAGCAATAATATGATGGGATTGTTATACAGTTTTGGTCACAAAGCACAATACATCATACTTAGTACATAAAATAGACACTCTATAATGTGTATGAAAGGCATACTTTTCAACTTGATATATATTTTGAAACATGAATTTGCCCTTGTAGTTCAGAGATTCTTTGAACCTCTGGTAACGATGAAAGCAAATCTTGAAACCATTCAGGTACTAAACTAGTCCAATTAAAGAGTATCTGGAACCTAAGGCTACTTACAAAATTCTATCTGCAGGCCAGTAAACAATATGATTGCCTGCAGTGGTAATGAGATTAAAATGTATGTCTTGCAATGTGGTGGTTTTAACATACACACAGCTATCATTAGCTTGAAAAAGTAGGTGTCCTGTCAGGATAGTTCCTTGTCCTCTGTCCTCCCAGCAAATGTTATCATGAACAGTGACGACTTCCCCTGGCTTCAGTTTATGGATACACTGAAGCTGTAGGGGTTCTTACAGCCAAAATGTCCATTGACTCCCTATTCCTATCCAAAATGTCAGGTGTTATTCTAGGGGCACTGACTATAAATCAGTTAGATATCCCAGGTGGTCTAATTTCCCAGATGTCTCGGTGAATAATCCAGTCCCACATTCATCCTCCCATGGACCTGGCAAGATTTGGTATATGGGAGCCCACCCCCCCCAACCGATCCATATGCTTGGAAGGAGCACTGAATGTCCACACTTCCACCCAGAAAGTGTCCAAGTGTGTCTCCATGGCCACAGATCAGATGGTACTCCTGATGTGTCTGTAAGGGCAGTGGGCCAAGCCTGGTGCTCAAGATCATTCCGAATGGCCATCAGCTGGTCATTCAGGAAATCCTGAATTTCTGAACATGCTAGATCCCACTGCAATGCCTTCCCAGCCTCAGTGATATTCAATACCATCTCTCTCAGTAACTTTTGGGTCATAAAACGAAGGATGGAAATGACATGTAACTCACCAACTCCAGCCTGTACTTCGGTTAGCTGAGCTCCAGAAATAAGGCTAGTGGCCTTTTCTAGTTGGCTCAATTTCTCATCATGTTCTTGGCTCTTAAAAAACATTCCAAATGGCTGCTGCACTATTAGCCCCATCCCATAGGGATCCGGTCAAGTTCCTCTTCTTCCAGAGGAAATAACCCAGGCCCTCTGTTGCGCTAATCTAATGGCAGTCTCTTGTGAGCAATTTGGGTATGTAGAGGTGATCTGGAAACTGGATAAGGGCAATGTAAATTTGGCAGTCCCTAGTGTTGTATTAATCACAGTCCATTGATGTCCTAATACATCTCTCTTTGGTGTAGTGCTACATCACATCTATTATTTAACTATTCTCAGGTACTTTCAAAAGGCATTAACATTAATAGCATAGGAGGGGGTGTATTACAGGGGTAATAGTGTAATGGAGGAGATGGCAAGGGCAACAAGGTGCCTTTGGTACTTATCATTTAAAATCCAATTAGGGAGGGCAATACATGCTGAAGGATTTATCCAGAACACAGGGCGCAGCATGTAGAATAAACCCCAAAATCCAATCAATACCACATTCCCAAGCAGGGGTCCCACAAATTTCTTCCTGCCGGTGTATAATTCTTTGTTTCTTCACCAGGATCAGTTCTTAATGTTCTTTCTAGTCAGGAATTCCTGGACTTTGGCAATGGCAGTGGAGTGAGTGTTCCTTCTTCTTTCCCGAAACAGTCGTGGTTCAGCATCCTACAGGGGAGAGGTTACCAGCACATCACCCTGTAATGGTTTTGCTTCTTCTAGAAAAATTCAAAGGCACAGTAGATCTGTCAGTGGACAAGGGAGAGGTTACTAGCACTTCACCTTGTCCTTTTTCCCTGCTGTCCAGAAGGCACAGCAGAGCTAGAAAAAGGAATAGGCTAATCATCAGTAGGAGAATCCTCCCGAGGTGGAGGGGTCTTTTTTTCAGTGAGAATCATGGGTCCAGGCAGTCAGTCTTTCGCACTTCACAGCGGTGTTGGTAGTCAGCAGGACTTACTAAGGGCCTTTTCAGCATGAAGCCAAAGCAGTCTTTCATTGGTGGACCTTTACATAGATCCAGTCTCCTGGTTCCAAGGAGTGGCAGGGCTGCTAGGGTCTTTGGGTAGCGCTTCTTTACCTGTGAGAAAAGAAACCTAACACATTTCATTAGTGCCTGACAGTGTTTTGCAGATCTCATAGGTGTTTGGGCACATTCAAGCCCCCCCCCCCTTTCTTGGTTGTCAGCCAAGTCTTAGCTGTGAGCAGTGTCCTTGCCTGGGGCCAGTGTCTTATCTTTAGCCTGAGCTTTCTAGCTATTTTTTTCCAGTTAATTCATTCTGTTCTTTTTCCTTCTCCCCTTCCTGGCTTCTTTTAACCTACAAAGGAAACTTCCACTCTTCACTCATACACCTTTTCCCAACCATGAACACATAAACATTGCTGATATACAGTACATTAGTTTTATTATGCAATGTATGCCACATATACCCTTCCACTGAAGTAACTTTATTACAGGGCTTTGGAGCAACAAGCCAGGACAAGCACACCCACTTTGAGGAGTTCACTCAATATAACCTCTAGTCCAATAGCTTCCCACCATCCCCAGCCCTCTGGCTAGAAATCTGAGGTAGCCAGAAGGAGCCCATGTACAATATGGGGAGTGGGTTAACTTTTCATGTCCTTGCTTCCAAAGACTGTTGGTATGCAAATTTTAATAATTTTTTTCAATTAACAAT
>NW_025423008.1:0-4546 GCF_020497125.1 Mauremys mutica | reverse complement strand
CTGACCAATGAAGTTTCTTTTTCTTACTTAAGCAAATGTGTTAGACTTTAGTATATCACATTTTCCTGATTTATCCAAACACTTTGTATTCCAAGTTGAATAAAACAAGTATCTGCATTTAACCCTTCTGTTTGATTTTAAACTAGACTATCCTATAAAAATATTCAATACAACAATTCTGGCCACGAGACAAACACCGCAAGACAGGACATAGAACACAAAACATAATTCCTATTGTGCCAGTAAATGCATGGTACGTTGAATGCTGTTCAGCTGGCATCAGTTTTCTCTGATTATCTGAAAGACAAAAAACAGAGGTCTACCTTCTTCGGCTTGACAGTAACAGTGGAGAGGGCAGCTCCAGAGTCCAGAAGACAAGAATAAACGGTTCCTCTTTGACATTCCTTTCTGAACACCGGGTAAAGGCCATTTACTTAACATATAATCCAAAGGGGTGATCCTTAGAGGGTTTATCCAGAGACCCACCCATCTGTCTTCTGACACTCAAACAGAGAATTACACAGAGAGCAGAGGGAATTATGGTCTAATCCAGGTTTTCCTACTTCTATTACACTGACCGCTACAGGGGACGGGACAGAAGGATCTCAATTCAAACTCAGAGCTTCATCGCACTCAATGGCTTCCACCCCGAGGAATTATGAACGAGAGGTTCAGTTCCGCCCCCACACCTAACACCCAAATGAACAGAGCAGAAAAACAACAGTTACTGGTTAAACAGAACAGAACCAGAACCAGATAGCGAACCAGAACCAGATGGCATTTCCTTATCCTATTAGGACTCACCTTCATAGAATCATAGAATTCAAGATCAGAAGGGACCATTATGATCATCTAGTCTGACCTCCTGCAAGATGCAGGCCACATTAGCCGATCTACCCACTCTTTTAGCAAGCGACCCCTGCCCCATGCTTCGGAGGAAGGCGAAAAACCTCCAGGGACACTGCCAATCTGCCCTGGAGGAAAATTCCTTCCCGACCCCAAATATGGCGGTCAGCTGAACCCCGAGCATGCGGGCAAGACTCTCCAGCCATACCCTCTGAAAGAGGTTAAGAATATCATATCATTGACCCAATTTGACCCAATTAAGTACCAGTTTGGCACTCAATTGACCTATTGACTAAGCCCGTTATCCTATTATACCATCTCCTCCATAAACTTATCTAGCTTAATCTTAAAGTCATGGAGGTCCTTCGCCCCTACTGTTTCCCTCGGTAGGCTGTTCCAGTATTGCACTCCCCTGATGGTTAGAAACCTTCGTCTAATTTCAAGCCTAAATTTCCTGACTGACAATTTATATCCGTTTGTCCTCGTGTCTACATTAGCACTGAGCTGAAATAATTCCTCTCCTTCCCTGGTATTTATCCCTCTGATATATTTAAAGAGTGCAATCATATCTCCCCTTATCCTTCTTATGGTTAAGGAAAACAAACCGAGCTCCTCAAGTCTCCTGTCATACGACAGGCCTTCCATTCCTCGGATCATTCTAGTGGCCCTTCTTTGTACCCGTTCCAGTTTTAACTCATCCTTCTTAAACATGGGAGACCAAAACTGCACACAATACTCCAAATGAGGTCTCACCAACGCCTTATATAACGGGACTAGCACTTCCTTATCCCTACTAGAAATACCCCGCCTAATGCAACCCAAGACCGCATTAGCTTTTTTAACGGCCACATCACATTGCCTACTCATAGTCATCCTACGATCAACCAGGACTCCCAGGTCCTTCTCCTCCTCCGTTACTTCCAACTGGTGCGTCCCTAGCTTATAACTAAAATTCTTGTTAGTCATCCCTAAATGCATAACCTTACACTTCTCACTATTGAATTTCATCCTGTTACTAATACTCCAGTTTACAAGGTCATCCAAATCTCCCTGGAGGATATCCCGATCCTTCTCCGAATTGGCAATACCTCCCAACTTGGTGTCGTCCGCAAACTTTATCAGCCCACTCCTACTCTCGGTTCCCAGGTCAGCAATAAATAGATTGAATAAAATAGGACCCAAAACCGAACCTTGAGGAACTCCACTGGTAACCCCCCTCCAACCCGACAGTTCCCCTTTCAGTACTACCCTCTGCAGTCTCCCCTTTAACCAACTCCTTATCCACCTCTGGATTTTCATTTCGATCCCCATCTTTTCCAATTTAACCAATAATTCCTCATGCGGTACCGTATCAAACGCCTTACTGAAATCCAGATATATTAGATCCACCGCATTTCCCTTGTCTAAAAAATCTGTTACTTTCTCAAAGAAGGAGATCAGATTGGTTTGGCACGATCTACCTTTCGTAAATCCATGCTGTAATCTATCCCAGTTGTCATCGGCCTCCTGCTCCTTAACCACTCTCTCTTTCAAGATTTTTTCCATTACTTTGCATACTACAGATGTTAAACTAACAGGCCTGTAGTTACCCGGGTCACTTTTTTTCCCCTTCTTGAATATAGGAACTACATTAGCTAATCTCCAGTCCAACGGTACTATCCACGAATTTAGAGATTTATTAAAAATCATCGCTAACGGGCTAGCAATATCACTCGCCAATTCCCTTAATATTCTAGGATGAAGATTATCCGGGCCCCCCGATTTACTTCCGTTAAGCTGTTCAAGTTTGGCCTCCACCTCAGATACCGTAATGTCTACCCCCATATCTTCATTCCCATCGGTCCCTCTATCACTATTCCTTAGCCCTTCATTAGCCTCATTAAAGACCGTGGCAAAATATTCATTCAGATATTGTGCCATTCCAAGATTATCCCTAATCTCCACTCCGTTTAAAGTTTTAAGCGGTCCCACTTCTTCCTTCTTGGTTTTCTTCCTATTTATATGGCTAAAAAACCTTTTGCTATTGGTTTTAATCCCCTTCGCTAAGTCCATCTCCACCCGTCGCTTTGCCTTTCTCACTGCATCCCTACACCCTCTGACCTCAATAAGGTAGGTTTCTTTGCTGATCCCTCCCATTTTCCACTCCCGGTACGCTTTCTGTTTTTTCTTAATGACCCCTCTAAGACGCTTGGTCATCCAGCTCGGTCTAAAACTGCTACCTACGAGCCGTTTTCCCTTTCTCGGGATACATGCCTCTGACAACTCCTGCAATTTCAACCTGAAGTAACCCCAGGCGTCATCTACCTTTAGATTCCTAAATATGTTGGTCCAGTCCACTTCCCTAACTAGTCGTCTTAAATTAGTAAAGTTAGCCCTTTTGAAATCGTAAACCCTAGTCTCAGATGCAATATTAATTATCCTCTCATTAATTTTGAAACGAATTAGCTCGTGATCACTCGAGCCAAGGTTGTCCCCTACTACTATTTCCTCAACAAGGTCCTCATTACTCACCAAAATCAGATCTAAAATGGCATCCCCCCTCGTCGGTTCAGCAACCACTTGATGTAGGAATTCATCAGCTATCACGTCTAGGAAAAGCTGAGCCCTATTGTTATTACTAGCATTTGTTTCCCAATCTATATCTGGGAAGTTAAAGTCTCCCATGATCAAGCAGTTCCTATTAGTGTTTACCTCCTTAAAAACATTAAAGAGCTGTCTATCCGTCTCCAAGCTAGATCCTGGCGGTCTATAGCACACCCCAATCACAATCCCGGGTGAGGCTCTGGTAGTTTTCTTCCCTAACGTGACCATTGCCCACACAGACTCCGTATTAACTATTGCATTGCTAGTTATTTCATTACATTTCACCTCATTATTGATATACAATGCTACTCCCCCACCTTTACCTTTGCATCGGTCTTTTCTAAACAGCACATACCCTTCCATACCTGTACTCCAGTCATGGCTATCGTTCCACCACGTTTCGGTAATTCCTACGATATCCGGTTTCAATTCTCGGACCAGGAGCTCCAGTTCCTCCATTTTATTACCTAAGCTTCTCGCATTGGTGAACAAACATCCTACCTTTTGCTGTTGGGCTCCTCTCACTCTTCTCACCCCGCTCGGTAGGGACACAGTACTACCAGTATGACCTGTCGATCTAGTATCCGTCCCCCCCCTCTTCCTTACACCTAACCGTCCCCCTCTGGCTATATCTGTTATCTTCTTGTTCTCACTCCCAATGTATAAATTTGGCGTGGAGTGCACCAGGGCCTCTCCCAACCGTCTCCCCCCAGTGTCTAGTTTAAAGCTCTTTTAATCAGATGAGCCAGCCTCCCTCCTAGAAGTCTACTTCCTTCCCTACTTAGGTGGAGCCCATCCCGTGAGAACAGTTGTCTGTCCCCAAAAGCCTCCCAGTGCCCATACATCCCAAAGCCCTCCTTGTAACACCACTCTCTCAGCCAACTATTAATCGTCAGGATTCTCTCACCCCTTTGGCGCCCTTCCCTAGGGACAGGTAAGATCCCACTGAAGATCACCTGAGCCTCAATTTCCTTAAGCGTCTTACCCAACCTGGCATAGTCACCCTTGATCCTGTCTAGCGAGAATCTAGCAGTATCATTCGTTCCCACATGAAGGATGACCAAAGGGTTCTTACCTGCTCCTCTTAGGATCCTTTTCAACCTCAGGTCCACATCCC
>NW_025423007.1:0-31027 GCF_020497125.1 Mauremys mutica | reverse complement strand
TCCCACTGGTTTTTGAAATGTTATGATTCCTGATGTCAGATTTGTGTCCATTTATTCTTTTGCGTAGAGACTGTCCGGTTTGGCCAATGTACATTGGCAGAGGGGGCATTGCTGGCACATGGATTGCATATGATCACGTTGGTAGCATGTGCAGGTGTATGAGCCCCTGATGGTCGTGTCTGATGTGATTAGGTCCTATGATGGTGTCATTTGAATGGATTATGTGTGACAGAGCTGGCAATCGGGCTTTGTTGCAAGGGATAGGTTCCTGGTGTTAGTGTTTATGTTGTATGAGTGATATGCGGTTTGCTGCGTGTACAGTATTTGCTTCAGGTCTGGCGAGGCTGTCTATAAGCGAGGACTGGCCTGTCTCCCAAGATCTGTGAGAGTGAGGGATCATCTTTAAGGATAGGTTGTAAATCTTTGATGATGCGCTGGAGAGGTTTTAGTTGGGGGCTGTAGGTGATGGCTAGTGGCGTTCTGTTATTTTATCTTTTTTAGGCCTGTCCTGTAGTAGGTGGCTTCTGGGTACTCTTCTGGCTCTGTCAATCTGTTTTTTCACTTCAGTAGGTGGGTATTGTAGTTTTAAGAATGCTTGATAGAGATCTTGTAGGTGTTTATCTCTGTCTGAGGGATTGAAGCAAATACGGTTGTATCTTAGAGCTTGGCTGTAGACAATGGATCGTGTGGTGTGACCGGGATGGAAGCTGGAGGCATGTAAGTAAGTATAGCGGTCAGTGGGTTTCCGGTATAGGGTGGTATTTATGTGACCATTGTTTATTAGCACAGTAGTGTCTAGGAAATTGATTAGACTCTTCCTGTTGGTATGCATACTTCCACCTTTTCATGTTCTCTGTATGTATAAATATCTCCTGTCTGTGTGTTCCATTCTATGCATCCGAAGAAGTGAGCTGCAGCTCATGAAAGCTCATGCTAAAATAAATTTGTTAGTCTTTAAGGTGCCACAAGTACTCCTGTTCTATTGCAGAGGTCATCCAGCTCAAGGCCTCTGCACCACTTACATCCCACTTAAGCCCTCCAAATATAACTTAAATCAAATGCAGAGGCCTTGTGCCAAGTGAATTTCACTCAATGTTTGTGAAGCATTTTCAGACTCAGATGCAAAGTGCTATAGAATTGCTAAATAATATAACTGGAGCTTTAGCTAATTTGCTTAAAACATACATTCATTGATATATTGTTTTAAATTCTTGGATATAAGAATGAGTCTTATTCTAGCCAAAAGGGCTTTGGAGAAGCAGCAAGGGAAGTCTGTTTTAACAGAACTAGTTTGTGGAAAATATCCTTACACCACTTCTTTCTTTATTATTTGACTTATCTCCATGTTACAATGGTTCAGCATGTAGAGTCTGGAAAAACATCAGGGTAACGAGGGCAGAGTGAATATCAGATGGAGATGACGGATGTATAACAGGCAAATTACTGTATATTTCTCATGGGTCACTTGGCCTCAGTCTTGAAAAGAAAAAAAATAGCAATAAAAGACAAAAGAAATAGATAAAACAGACAGTGTTGCTGATGATCAAGTATGGTGAAATTTATTCCCCACAATGTACTTGCTCTTTGAAAATGTGTCCTCCTCGCAATTCACTGTAAATGAATTCTACTTTCAGTCTAAAAAGGTTGTTGTGTAGAAAGAGCACAATTCAGTTTGCCAGAACTACACCATCTTGCGTTCACCCCACATCCTCCTTTTCCCTCCCAAAAGCTGGCCGTCCAGGAAAAATTCTCATAGTTTCTTTATAGTTAGTTGGCTTAATTTGCAGTTGGTCAGCTTAATTATTGATTTATGAAGATAAGAATGGCTATATTGGGTCTGACCAAAGGTCCATCTTAGCCCAGTATCCTGACCTTCTGACAGTGGCCAATTCCAGGTGCTTCAGAGGGACTGAAGAGAACAGGTGATCATCAAGTGATCCATCCCCTGTCAACCATTCCCAGCTTCATGGCAAATGGAACACCATTCCCTGCCTTCACAGCATCCTCTAGCAAAATGTTCCACAGGTTGACTATGGCTCCAGTTTTTCAAGATGCTGAGCAGCCTCTACTCTCACTGCAAGAATGAGCTCAAAGCTTTGTACCACTTCTAACAGTAAACTATACAGAGGAGGAAGCTACCGAGATAACACATTTGTGTTCCTCAGCAGCACAATACTATGCAAATCCATAGGTGTAGTCCCCTGTGAAACTGGACAGTGTAACTGCTGGGGTGGTGTGAATTATTCTGGATGTATTAAGAGTCACTGTGAATCTTTGCCTAAAGCTCAGACTGAAACGCTGACATCTGAAACATATTGGATAACCTTTTGCACCATTTTTTCCTGAGCCTCTACTGTTCCCCATCCCAGCCAGGACCAGCAGCAGAAGTGTAAAAAATATCTGCTCCCACTGTATTTCTGAATCTCAGCCCAAGTTTGCGAAAGGATTTGGTGAGGATTTATGAAACATTTGAGAGAAATCTGTGCTGAGATTTGAGTAAGCCCTCCTCTCTCTTTACAAAAGTGAGTTTAATTGGCCAGAAATTAGGCAAAAATTGTAATTTCAGGGGACATTTGCTTTGAGACTTCAAATTGGAATTCAAAAGTAAAATCTGATTCTGTTCCCACTTACACTAGTTTTACACTGGCATAACTACATTACTGCCAGTGGGATTACTCTGGATTTACACCAATGTAAATGAGACAGAAATTGGGCCCAGAGTACAGACCAATACTAACCAGAAGAAAAAGAAAAGTGAGTGTAGCCCTCAAAACTTGGATCAATTCCCCTTGAATTCCCCTCTTTTGAACAAACCAAAATCCAGGATTATTCAGATTAATGGTTGTCGTTCAGACCATTAAATAGATATTGGCCATTTGGAACATTCAGAAGTTGCTTATGGGCATTTGTGTAAAATATAGCTGTATTTTGTATTAGAGATTCCTTAGGGGAAAGTCCAGTGGAGTAGTATAGGGATGAAGCCAGTAGGATTCTATAGAAATTACTCCAAACTATTGGAATTTAATAAAGAATAACTTCTTATAGCAGGAATATGCTTAATTTATTCCGTTCTGTAGAATGGTTCAAAAGTCCTGTAGAAAAGCTATAATTTTCTATCAAATGCTCTAGTATTTTTCTGTAAGGATGAGTTTACACTAAATCCGTCCAAAGTTTGCAGAAATTCCCCAGTCTGACTCTGGCTCTGGTCCCTATAGTAAACCAAAGCAAAATTCAGAATCCAAATGTATTCAAAATGTTAGATAGTTCAGCTGCATATTTGTTTAGATGGTAAGCTCCTTGGGCCAGGGACTGTCTTTTACCATGTGTTTGGCAACCCGTTGGGGCCAAATAATAAGTAATTCATATCTAGACCCAAATTTTACAACACTGTTGCAATTACTGTTGAGGCTTTTGATGATGGTCTAAATCTAAAACATGACAAGCTTGAATCACCAGAACCATAAGAAAAGCCAAGATGAGCTTAGAATAAACTCAGTTTGTAGAAAGTTTGTTATGTAGAACACCGTTGTATCAGCAGAAAAAAAACCCCAGACACCTCTCATAAACATTCAGGTTTTTATCCAGTTGTTTACATCACTTTACATCATCTCCTTGGAGTCCTTTAATTTATTCTATCCTCTCCAAACATTTCTCTCTATTCTTCAGACAGAAGAGCAGATCTAGGAAGTCTTGAGGACATTTTGCTGCAGTAAACAAACCGAAATTCCTAAACAGATTCAAAGTTGTAAGTGGGACAGTACTTGGAACGTACGTTTGTAGATTGAAGCCAGTCGTCTCCTCTTTTGGTTGCTGCCAGGACTACAATTTCAGGTTTGGAGTTCTACTTGCGTATAGGCAGTGGGCCGGATTCAAATTGGAATCAAATACTTTGCTGTTCTTGCAACATTTTGGTTACACCATACCTCAAGCTTCTGCCTCATCCAAACCATCCAAAGTAGCTCTGAAAGCCTTAGTCTCTATTAATTATCATCATCCTCATGATTTATTATTAAACACATGGCCAGTGTCACAGATTTATACTGCTCTAAACATAGATGAGACATGTTTCCTGCTCCAGAGGATTTATTGATTCTGTCTTAAATGACTAGGAAAACTGAGTTTACTACCATGAACAAGTCTTTATTGTAAGGTCAGACAAAATTGTACTGGAAACCCTGGGAGGCTATACATCTTCATAGGATGTAACCATTTTGTGCAGATTTTTAACATGCACATAGCATCACACTTTAAAATAAAAGAAAGTAAAAGCCCAGAAAATGCCTGTATTTTGGACGGGGGTGGATCAGGAAGAGATTAGATTGTATAACTGTTTAGTGGTGACAGAAGATCAGAAAGGCCTTGTTTTACTGTAGCATCCTTCTACTGCATCTCCAAAAGCAATATGTTCAAAAGACAAAAGCTAGGGAATTTCAGTACACCCAGCAAGGACCTAATGAATGAAAATGCTCCTTGCCGAACAGGAATAGTGAAGAGAGCCATCGGTACATCAGAGACTCATGTAGGGTTTAAAGCATGGATAGTGGAGGAGGAATGAAAGCGCTTGGGAACAGAGCGGAGGACAAAAAATAAAACCAAACTGTCTCACTTGCTTACACACACATTTGAGGTGTAGTCAAGTGAAAGGTGTCTCTCTGTGACAATTCGGTATGTAGGTTTCTGTGAGAAAGACAGCTTCATTCCTGGCCACTTAAGATTGAGAAACCACAGGGAAAGAGAAGTTAAAATATAATTCCAGGTCCCTATGCTGTATGTCTGTTTGCCAAATGGCCCTATATAAGGGCCAGATGCTGGTTTCATTGACATCAGGGAATCTTGCCATGCAATGGGACCAAGAGTTGGCCTGGAGTGATCATTGTTGATCATGTCTGGCATTGTAATGTCTATAGGTGGTTATCCCAATGGTTGTTTACCCCTGAAGAGGGGAATTCAAATTATGCTTTGGGTAATATGTGAAAACCACTTTGGTGGCTGTTTCTTTAGTACCTAGCAGACACCGGTCCACATATTAGACCACAGCATGCTTTGACATTACTGGCAGTCACTAGCCAAGATAGGCCCCAAGATTAGAACACCAGAGGGTGTTATATCCTATAACGCATAGGTAAATGAGGTGCATCAACATCGCCTCATTGAGAATCTGGCCTGTAACATTTGCAGGTCAGAACTGAGTTGCACTGATAATGGTATTGGGGGAAGCTTGCTCTGAGCCTGCCTGAATCTATAGCTGGTTCAAGCCACTCCTACCAATTCCTTTGAGGACCATGAAATTCACACAAAGTTTAAAATAAAGTGGACCAGCGGCAAATCAAGGCTATCTTATGCAACTGATTCAAACCTGAAATTGTAGTCCTGGCAGCACCCAAAAGAGGAGACAATGCCTTCTGCTCTGTGGAAGTCTGAATTTATGTACAAGGAGAGAAGAGCTGCTCTTTTGGCGGTTAGGGATTGCATGGGGAGATAGACTAATGAATGCCTCCTTCTGGAGGTGGAGGGATGAGAGTAAGCAGCATTCCTTTTAAACCTGGCAATGAGAGCAGGCGGTTGGAAGACAGAGGAGTATGAAGGCCCTGCTCTCTGTTTTGTGTAATGTCCTGTGGATATTTTGTTATTCAGCCTCTTTGTTTTCCCTGCTGCAAAGTGACACTTGTCTTTGAACATTACAAGCAAAACAAAGTCAAGTGAAGAAAAACTTAAGGTTGAGTGTCGGGAAACATTTCCTGACAGTGAGGGCTAGAAGGCTCCTCTTACATCACAGAAACAACCACATTTAATAACTGTTGTTAGGCTGGACTGAACTGCAACCCAGCTCATGTGAATAGGCTCAAGCCATGGAATCATCAGGTTAAAACACTGTGCTCTATTTCAGATCTCTGCTTGCATGAAAACATGTTGTTTTAGGCTCTCCATGCAGGTTAGCTCTGTCTGGGTCTAGCCCCGATGACTGAGCCACAATCAAGTATAAAAGCTATTGGTAAACTTGACTGTAGTCTATAAGATGCCACAGGACACTCTGCTGCTTTTACAGATCCAGACTAACACGGCTACCCCTCTGAAAACTAAATACAATACATTTCCCTAATATGATTTGGCACCGATATCTGACAAAGTGGAGTTCAGCAGAGTGGTACCTACTGTACAGGAGACGGGGCCCACTGTATCAGGGATAGGGATCAATGGGTAGGTGATGGGTCTGTTGTCCAGAAGACTGGCCTCACTGGCAGGAAATGGGTCTGCTCTCTAGGACCCAGGGCCCAAATAGATAAGAGATGGGCCTGACATATGGGAGAGGGAAATGGATTGATCTCCATATATGGGAGATGGTATGCATGCTGGATAGGGGATGGAGCTGTTGCATAAGAGATGTTGTCATGGGTCTACCCTCACTTGAAACTGGGCGGTTTCAAAGTGAGGACCCGCATGCCACCATGTCCTAGGTCTCACCCCCACTTTGAGCTTGTGGGTTCAAAGATGGGGACCTGACTTGGTTTCCCTCTAAACTAAAATCCTAGTTTAGATCTAGTAAGCTGCCACCATGTCACGGGATCTCACCCCCACTTTGAGCTTGTGGGTTCAAAGATGGGGACCCGCATGTATTCTGCCACCACCCTAAAATCCTAGGGTAGGTCTCCTTGTCGCTGCCACCACTCAATCATGAAATGTGGATTGAGACACAGTCCTTCCCCAAAATCCTAGGGGATCCCAAGAGCCCCAAATCCATGGAGTTCTTACACCCAGGAGAAACAAACCATTCCCCCTGCTTCCTCCCACCTCCCTTTTCCTAGGAGAGATACCGGGATCCAACTACAGAGGGATACCTCCCCCTCCCCTTTCCCTGAGAATCCACCCAAGGAAAGACCAACAAGTCCTTAATAGAAAAGAATTTATTAAGAGAACAAAAAGAAAGTACAGAATCTCTATGAGCCCAAGCTGGACACTCATAGGGTATAACCTTATCAATCTCTGGAGAGAATCCCCTCTCCCCCTTTTCTCAGTAAAAGCAATATTAGCAAACAGGAATAAAGCATTTCCTTTAGCAAACACACAATTGCAAATATAGAAATCAAATCATAAGACTAATTCGCCTTTCTAATTAATACTCACTATTAATTAGTAGAAACTACTCCAGGAGAACTTGGAGACATGACTGTCCTCTGTTAGATCCAAAAACAGTTCTCTCACAGACAAAGGCTTCCCTCCACAGAGATTTGAAAAAATCTTATCTCTGATTGGTCCTCTGATCAGGTGGTCACCAGGTACTACATGTTAACCCTTTACAGGTAAAACAGACCTTAACCCTTAACTATCTGTTTATGACAGATGTACTGCTGGATGAGCTAACAAGCCTGCTGGATGGGGGATGGAGCTATTGTATAGGAAATGTGCTGTCAGTTGGGCTATGGAGTCTGTTGGAGACAGATGAAGCTGTTGTACAATGCAACTCTGGAGTGCTCTCCACTCTATAGGATAAAACTCTGCATTAGACAGATATGCCTGGGTGAACATTTGGATGGGAATGTGCATGAAATCCAATATGATTCAGTGTCCCCAAAGGTCAAAAGCAGCCTGTAGCCGTTCTATGTCTAAAACAGATTCTAGCAGGGGAGACCTTTTACTAATGTACTAATGAGCTCATCGTGGTTTTTTTGAGCTGGGCACACTCAAGGCGTCACAGGTTTTTTTCCATTACAGGGGTTACATATGCCTTGTTGTGTTTTGTTTTGTTTTGTTTTCCACACAGACTTGCCCTGACAGTTCCCCCATTCAGGTTTATATTGGAGGTACCATCTCGAGCCAATGAATTTATGAAATATATTGCTGGCACTCATGGAGAGCTGCATAAAGGAGTATTTCTAATGACGGTTGGAAGGGCTTTGATCCCTTTCCAAAAGTGCACTCATGTCTTTGAAATGCGAGTTTGGCACTGGTGCAGAGGCTGGGTTCTTTGGTTCTCTTTGGCATGGGTCCATGTGACGGGCTTTACGTCCTCTATCATGGGACCCACATAACCTTGAGAAGAGTAAGTGAGGCTCATAGATTGCACTGAATCAGATATTCTGGACTGATAGCAAAGAAGCAGCAGCAGCCAGAGGAGAGTCAAATCAGTCCAACACAATAACTGAAAACTGAAAGACCCTAGTAACTGTAGGGTCTGCCGTCAGTGGCTGGATAAGAACTGCAGAGGTGGTTAATCTGTGGCTCTGTGTGTGTACTAATGTGGTGATGAGGGACATGGATGGGAGATTATTAGAAACATGGGGAGGAAGGAAGGAATAGATTTCTAAACCATATTTTCTCCTGTTCTTTCCCCCACACTTTAAAGCTTTGCATGGAGCCCCAGAAATATGCTCTGATCATCTTGCAGATATACACACTCCCAAACTTACACTTATCCTTTTGTGTGTGTGCATGTTTACATACATATACCCAAGGGACTGGCCTGAACATGATCTTAGTGTGTTCATGTATATATGCGAAAGGTCACAATGTATACGTGCCTGGGGAGTCACACACACACAATCTCCAAACACACCCCAGTTACACCCACCTATTATGTCCAGGGCCTACTCAGTGCTTACTCAATGCTCATGCCCACCACTGCGTCTGCTCCTTGCACCCAGCCTTGCCTCTGTCTGCCCCGGCCTTGAACTCCTCCTTGCCAGATACCCTGCTCGCTCAAGTTTCTGCCCCCTGATTTGACCCCTGACTGTCTTCTGACTACTGACTCCAGCTCTGGCCCTAGTCCTTGATTCCTGGCACCCCCTCTGACCACTAGGCTAGGCAGCCCTTGTACCGGTTGGCTGACATTCAGCCCCATTGCTAAAACACTCTCCGCATCCTGTCCTCACACCTACATATCCTAATCACCTCATTCACTGACTTTGACCAACTCCCTGTATCAAATGGCAGATGCTCTGCAAACCCCTGGGTCAGTCTGTACCACATTATGGGTCCAATTCCAAAGAAGGGTA
Source organism: Mauremys mutica (assembly GCF_020497125.1). Taxonomy (NCBI): domain Eukaryota; kingdom Metazoa; phylum Chordata; order Testudines; family Geoemydidae; genus Mauremys; species Mauremys mutica. The sequence goes on along the minus strand of NW_025423007.1, from coordinate 22,037 downwards.
ACCAAGTGGAGTTACACCAGTTGTGAACAGGGCCCACAGTGAGGTACCAACGGCCCTGGCTAGTCAGAGGCTGATGCACTCAGCTCTGGGTTAGCTATGGTAATATTCCATTTACAAACCATCCCCGAAGCTGAAAGAGTGTATTGTGAGTGCAAGACAGAGAGAGGTTGTGCTACAGGGTATGGGAGCAGGGTGTAGCTGGTGAATGGCTTGTGAACATATTAGGCAAAAAGGTAGCTAAGAATTAGGAGGTGACAGCTTAGCTTCTTTGGAACTGCAGGGGAATGAGGATACAACTGCGGGAATGCTCTAATGCAGGGGTTCACAAACTCTGGGTTGGGACCCGGTCACGACCCCATTTTAATGGGTTGCCAAAGCTAGTGTTGGCTTTGGGTCCCAGCAAGTCTGAAGCTAGGATGACCAGACAGCTCATACGAAAAATTGGGACAGGGATGGGGGGTTATAGGAGCCTATATAAGAAAGACCCAAAAATCAGGACTGTCTCTATAAAATTGGGACATCTGGTCACCCTATCTGAAGCCCAAGCCCCACCACCCAGGACTAAGGTTACATGCCACCCACCCAGGGCAGAAGCGGGGCCGGGCAGGCTCGGTCTTTGATCCCCCCTCCTGGGATCGTGTAGTAATTTTTGTTATTAGAAGGGGATCAAGATGCAATGAAGTTTGAGAACTGCTACTCTAATGTACAGTTGTGGGGGCTTTGCGTAGGCCCTACATTCTGTCTGCTTCTAGCATGAGCAGCAGTGGCCTCTCTCTCTCTCTCTCTCTCTCTCTCTCAAACACATCAGTGTTCTCTCTCCAGTGTCTCACACACACCCTCGCCTATTTACACTTTCTCTCACTCCCACAAGGCTGCTCTCTGGCTCTCTTCTCATTCACTGACATACCATCTCACACGTGCTCCTCTACATACACGTTCCCTCGCACGATGTGACCCACGCTCCTACTTAGACCTGCAGGCGTCCACCTGCACAATTGCACACTCTCCCACATGGGCATACCACGCTGAGCAGTGCGCAGCAAAGACATTTCAAAGAAATGAAGAGCCCTCTGGCACTAGATTAACCTATAGAATCAGACCATTGTGCAAATATTTGCTGAACGGGCTCAAGGGGGCGGAGGGAGCGGGCTGTGTGTTTATGAGAGATGAACTGAGAACAGTGGAGAGATGAGAAATGTGCAAAGGGTCACAGTGTTGACCTGTCCTTCAGAACTTCAGCCACATCACAGGCCATTGATTTGAAGATAAATACTCCGTGGAATGGAAACAAAGCCCCTCTTACTGATGTCCCCAAAGAGCGTGTCTTCCTCAGTGAGTCAGCGGGGGCTTGGGGACACCCGGCCTTGAGCTATTTTGAAGATGGTGACTTCAGTGACTGGCAAGTAAACTATAACGGAAATGTAAGTCTGTTTTCCATTGGGGTGTCCTCCAGGGAAGGACAGAAAGATCTTGGTGCTGAGCCAGCTCCCCTAAGTTTTTTTTTTCTTTTTTGCCCTTCTGGGAATGGAAGCCTTGTCAAGTATGCAAGGAACCCTGCTCACTGAATGTGAGTGCATCGAGTTCGTGAGAGCCGCACGCACACGCCTAAGGAAAGGAGGACTACAGGGAGCAGTCATCCTGCTGAAGTATTCAGTTCCCTACTAGAGTGGGTCAGGAACTTTTCAACAAAACATTTTTTTTTCACCAGAAAATGCCAATTCATCAAAAACCAAACTTTTTTTTGCAGCAAGGTGTCGGTTTTGACTTTGACTTTGGCTTGGGAAGGTTTCTCAGGTTCAGTATGAAATTTTTGGTGTGAGAGAAAGCTCAGGGAAATTAACCTGGGTCCCTCACATTCCAGAGGAGTGGCTTAAACCACCAGACTATTAGCTGTTCTAGGTTTGGGGGCTGTCTGGTTTTGACCACTTATTCCATCTTGGACCTGAGAAACCTTCCCTACAAAAGTGTAGCAGAACTAGAGGGGGGTTCTCTGCCTGATATGGAGCAAGAACTAGAACGTAGTTCTCCGACAGCCCAGATAAATGTCCTACCCACTGAACGATTTGCTTTTCACAATTTTATTTTATTTTATTTTGAAAGGCCTCGGTTTTGTTCTGCATGAGAACAAAACCAAATGTGAAAACCTCAAAATTATTCATGAAATGGAAGTCTTGTTTTCTGGCCAGCCCTACTTCCTAATAAATTATGCTTTATTCTCAAAGTGTTCCCTGACCATGTTGGTCTTAAAACCAAGGGTGATTGTGGTCCAGTAGATTGAGCATAGAACAAGGAGTTACCAACTTGAGTTCTAAACTTTAACTTGGTGACACACCTTGGGGATCTCTGTGCCTCATTTATCCCATCTGACAAATGGGAACAATGATGCTCCTCCACATTTCATATTTCCTGGCACAGTGGTTAATAACAGGAGGTCATGTGGAGTGGGGCTAGAGAACCAAAAACAAGGGAAAGGGAGTAATATTACTCTTGGCAGGTCTTTAAGGAAATCACATCATTTGCTATGATGGATAATCAGCTGAACATGAGCTCCCAGTGTGATGCTGTGGCCAAAAGGGCTAATACAATCCTTGGCTATATAAACAGAGTAATATCAAGTAAGAGTGGAGAGGTTATATTACCTCTGTATTTGGCATTGATGCGACCACTGCTGGAAAACTGTGTCCAAGTCAGGTATCCATAATTCAAGAAGCATGTTGAATGATTAAAGGATTGGAAAACATACCTTCTAGTGACAGACTCAAGGAGCTCAATCTATTTAGTTTATCAAAGAGAAGGTTAAGGAGTGACTTCATCACATGTTATAAGTACCTTCATGGAGATGAAAAAATGGGATAATGGGCTCTTCAGTCTAGCAGTCAAAGGTATAAAAAGATCCAATGATTGGAAGTTGAAGCTAGACAAATTCAGATTAGAAATAAGGGGCAAAATTTTAATAGTGAGGGTAATTAACCATTGGAAAAACTTATCAAGGGTTTTTTTGGTGGAATTTTTTTAATCAAATGGATTTTTTTTTTCTGAAAGATCTGCTCTTGTTCAAAGAGGAAATTGATTCAGGGAAGTCTATGGCCTGTGTTATGCAACAGGTCAGACTAGATGATCACAGTGGTCCCTTTTGGCCTTATCTATGAATCTGCACATTTGAATTACTTCTCCAAACTGAGCCAAACCTCTAAAAACTTTTAAACTTTGTAAAACTTTCTGCATGAAAAGAGTTGTGCCAGGGCTGTATCCTTGCAGCCCCCATCAATGGGCTGATTCTGATCTCAGATGAGTTTTACACCAATGTGACACCATTGTCTTGGTTGCAGGGGCAGCTCCAGGCACCAGTGCACCAACCTATTTCCATTGAAAAAAAGAACGAGGAGGACTTGTGGGACCTTAGAGACTAACAAATTTATTTGGGCATAAGCTTTCTTGGGCTAAAACCCACTTCATCTGAGGCATCTGATGAAGTGGGTAGGGTGACCAGACAGCAAGAGTGAAAAATGAGGACAGGGGATGGGGGGTAATAGGAGCCTATATAAGAAAAAGACCCAAAAGTCAGGACTATCCCTATAAAATCGGGACATCTGGTCACCCTAGATGTGGATTTTAGCCCACCAAAGCTTATGCCCAAATACATTTGTTAGTCTCTGATGCCACAGGTACTCCTCGTTCTTTTTGCAGATACAGACTAACACGGCTACCACTCTGATACCTATTTCCATTGAGTTGTCACCAGGGCTGACTGGCTAAACTCCTGCGTGTTGGCTTGTTTCTCAGGAGAGCTGGGAAGGGGATAGGTGAGGGTGCATTAAGAAGTAGAATGGGAAGTAGTACATGTAAACCTGGAAGTTTTATATCCTGATTATCGCTTGTATTTTTGACTCCCTACATCCTTTGAGTGCAGTGAAACTAGCTCATTTCTTATAGATTTATTTTGGTGCAGTGCATTTGTTGAGTCTGAATGTACAATATCTGATACCCTCAGTATTTTCCCATGAGGTACTGGCTGCTTTGCTAATGAGGCATCAAGAGCGGAAAGCAGGTTTGTGTCTTTGTGCCAACACCACCACTTTCGACATCAACTTTTCCCTCGATTTTTTGTTTGTTTCAGTTCTGTTAGAACACTGCCTGATTTCCTCACCCTCCCTTCACCTCCTTACACTGCACTCCATTGGGTTAGAGTGTTATGGTACAACAGGAACTTAATGGGTAGCGTGGCATATTCTTTGGCAACATCTGTGCCTGTGCCCAGACAAGGCCATTTCACACCTTTCCTGGAATACTCCAAAGAAGAGCTAAAGATTCTCAGAAAAGGCATTGAGTTTGGGGGCTGGGTTTGCCTCCTCAAAGTCGTGTGCGCCTACAACCCTGCAGATATCCCAGGATTTGTGAGGAAATCCCACAGTTCTTGGGGGATCTGAAACAGGCTTGGGGAATTTACTCAATGACCTAGTCCTAATTCTCTCATAGCGCACATCTCCCTCAGAAGCCCTGTTGCCAATGGTTACTAGGCCTACTCCTTCTCCAAGAAGGTAGATGGAAGGGACCAACGACCTGTGGGAGTAGATGCTGGTTCAGTGGGGATGATGCCACGTAGAACAGTTCTCACTTTGCTATCTGCTAAACCCACGTAGGCCTGACCACTCAGGGCTTATGTGGGGACAGAGGGAGAGGAGAATGCGCCTGTAACAGCTCAGCTCCCCTCTCCACCCAAACACACACGAATACTAATTCAGTCTTAGAACGCCCACACTCAGGCTAAGTGTGGATTTTCCATTCTGCCATGTAATATAGACAGGCAAGAAACAGGTATCACATAGCTGTCTCCTCTGACAGCACCATAAGCGAGGTCAATTTTTCTTCCCACTTTTCCTGTTTTCTAAATTCTGCCTATAATAACCTCTCAGGAGCTTGCTGCTGAATTGTGTTTCCCTGCCGATCTTATCATCCTCCATTTGTCAAACATTGCTTTGCTTTGCTTCTTTGCAGTGTTTTAATAAATCAAATCTAACCTTGTTGTGTTTACTTCCTTCTCCTTGGCACGCGTATCCTTTTGGATATAGCAACATACTGTAACCAGGGCCCTCAGTCAGGCTTAGACTTTCTGGACCTCAGCATGAACCTCTACCGCTTGGGCTAAAGGAATAACACCAGGAGCTGGTAGCAGTAATAGTCTGTTACCATCTGCTGCTAGAGTGAGGATATGAGACTCCTTGCTGCTGTGTTATGGAAGCAGGAGTATAGGCAGCAGCAACAAATTTAGAGCATGTATACAAGGCAACTGTTTACATAACTGGATTGACCAGCCATAATAGTAATAATAAAAAGGATTCTGCGGCAGTGTCAGGAAGGTAGACAATTCTGGGTATTTACCTTGAGTGTTGTGAGCCTTCATTGATCAATACTTAAGTGAGTTGAAATCCCCAGATGAAAGGCTCTATATAAATGCAAATTATTATGCCATATTTAGGATTAGGATGTTAAAATGTTCTCAACTGCTTGCTGTTCATTGGTTCATAAGGATCTCTACCTGGCTTTCAGCGTCCCAGTACTCCGCCAGTGCTGGTAATGCTGTTAGTAATAGTTCATTTATCTGTTTCAGAGCATACTTGGATGCCAATGAACTGAAGAACATACTCAAACTCGATGGATCCACACACCTCAATGTCTTCTTCGCTAATTCCTCTGAGGAAGAGCTGGCTGGAGTGGCAACCTGGCCGTGGGACAAGGAAGCCTTGATGCATCTAGGTCAGTCTTAAAAGACACTGCCCCTTTGCAAAGTTTTCTCAGGGGGAGGAAGAAGGGAAGACAATTATGCATTAAGCCCAGTGCTGATTTCTTATCATTCCACTAATAGTCTTATATAGTCAAGGGAAAAAAATCCATAATTCCCAGCTACTGGCTCACAACCAGGAAAATATTAGATTATAAAGCCAAAGCATATTATGGTATTTCTAGATGATGTCAGGCTGAAAATATTTCACCTTTTAAGTGAAGCTACTTTATAGGGCATCAGCCCCATGGGAGCACTTTGCAAAGGAGGTTGTGGGGAGGGCAAGAGGAGAATGCTGGACAGCACTGAATTATTAACCTTTGCCCATTACGGTATTAACCTTAGCCCATTACCTAGAATGTGCGCAGTTAGTTTTCCTCTTAAAATGCAATGCAGGTTTGTTGTTGTTCTATATCAGTTTGCAAAAAAAGCAAGCTGCAAAATCCCCATGTTTCTAATGTTCAATTGAGTGGAACTGGAGAGAATTTGCTACCCTGCAGCTTGGCCTGTGCATTTCTTAGCTAAGGTTGCTGAATATAGCTGCTATAGCCACAGGTATCCAGAGGCAGCCACACAACCTAGCAGATGAGTCACTACTTGGATGCTTACAGTGCCAGAGGGGTTGTATCCTTCTGAAATGATGGCTGAGCCTCAAAAGAGACAGAGGGACAGGTTACTTAAGCACCAAGAGTCTCGATATGCTTATCTGAACTACACAAACCTCCTGGTGGCAACAAAACTGGACTGGAGATCTCATGAGAACAAAGTTGATCACATTTTCCAGAGCTTCCTGCATCCAGTGTCACCTGGAAGCAGCAAATGCAGATTAAGGCAAAATGAACAACAGTGGAGGAAGTAAGTACTGTCATCCGGACTTTTCTGGACTGAGAATAAAATTCAGTTCAGATTAGATGGAGGTTTGGGGGTGGCCATTTGGATCAATTCTGATATTATCCAAGACAGATCATCTTCAGATTAAGAAAAACAACAAAGAAATGGCAAATGTAAAGTCTCTGTGAGAGATATAGGCAGAGCACAGTGTGTGTGTTCCTTCCTTTGTAACATTCTGCATGTGAACTGAACTACAGAACGCAGGGGCGGCTCCAGGCCCCAGCACGCCAAGCGCGTGCTTGGGGCGGCATGCCACGGGGGGCGTTCTGCCGGTCACCGGGAGGGCAGCAGGCAGCTCCGGTGGACCTTCCGAAGGCGTCCCTGCAGAGATTCCACTGGTCCCGCGGCTCCTGGACCTCCCGCAGACGTGCCTGTGGATGCTCCACACGGGACCAGGGGACCCTCCGCAGGCACGTCTGCGGGAGGTCCACCGGAGCCGCGGGACCAGTGACCAGCAGAGCACCCCCGTGGCATGCCGCCCTGCTTGGGGCGGCGAAATGTCTAGAGCTGCCCCTGACAGAACGGCAGCCTCACTGATGGCTGTGCAGTGGTCTGGGAGTCTCCTCTACATTCAAAAGGACAATCCACAGAAAACAGAAGGTTACCACCCTCCCTAGTCAAGCAATTTGGTTGAAGCTGGCTGCTCCACCACAGGTAACCAGCATTTCACGCAGCACTCATCAGGGTCGCTCATACTACAGAAGGCGGCTAGTTAAGTACCAGTATAGAGTTCCCCCAAGAGTCATCACTCCTACACCATTTCTTACAGTGATTCCTGCTGAGAGAGTGGGATTGGAGTAGATGTGAATGCCCCATAGTCAGCATGTCCTCTTAGATGAAGCTAGGACTGACACAGCTCAGAGACTTCCTAAGAGCCAGTGCTCCTTCTGTAACTTCTTCCAGGACAGGCTGGGTCTAGTGTAGCTGTGAGTTCCCCTCCACCAACACTCCCACAACATTCTCTGCCATGACTCTGACAGCCTAAGACTGAAATAGCCTGGATTGTCCTTAAGAGCCTGGGCCACTACTCCTAGAATGACTCTTGATGGGACTGGAATAGCTCCTAAAGCTTCTACCTCTATAACTATGGAGAGAGGCCTCTGCTTGGTAAAAAGTCCTTGTAGCACCTCCTGCTGGACCCAGAGAGATGGTGGAGCTCATTTGTAATTTTGATTAGTTGTCCTTTCACTTCTGTAAGGCTGATTGTCAACAGGGTGTCTTAACAAAACAGCTTAAGTTCAGCTTCTACGGCTTATTGACCGAATTCATTGACCAGAGGGAGATCTCACTGGAGAGCTAGAAAGCCTTTAACTGACAGTTTGAGGTTGACTCACAGTAAAAGTAATAATAATAATTTCCTGTCTTAACAGCCCTTCCTGCCCCATGCTTGGTTTGTGAGAATTTTATTTTAATCTTTCCTTTCTCACTCTCTCTTTCTCTCTTCCATAAATCCAATATGTATTTAATAAAAAAAATATGAAATATGCTCTGTAGTCCAGATCTAAGTGCTGGAACATAGCTTGCCTGGGTGAGGTAACTATCTTTTCTGTAAAACTACAATTGATTTAGACTCTTGACAACAATGAAAAATAGACATCTTAAACAAAGGCAAAAATAAAACAACTCTGCCCAGCTGGTTCTCTGCAGTCCAGCTCCAGTGCTCTTTAGCCAGCCTTTAGTGTGATTGCATCTCCGACTTTGGGGCATTGCCAAGATTACCAGTGATGGTAAATCCAAAATGTGGGCATCCTTAGGGGGCTGTGACAAATGATGTAACAGAGATTCTCTCTGGGTGAAATTCACTCGCCCCACATAGAGCCCAAACACTCAGGGATCTGTGTAGATGTAGTGCAGGGAGGATGGGAAGGCGAAGTTCACACGCTTCCCTCAGACAAAGAGCCAGGATGCTGGGATAGCAGGATCCACCTAAACACCGATCCACAGCCCCTCAGTTTGACTTATCATAGAATCATAGAATCATAGAATCTCAGGGTTGGAAGGGACCTCAGGATGTCATCTAGTCCAACCCCCTGCTCATAGCAGGACCAAACCCAACTAAATCATCCCAGCCAGGGCTTTGTCAAGCCTGACCTTAAAAACCTCTAAGGAAGGAGATTCCACTACCTCCCTAGGTAACCCATTCCAGTTCTTCACCACCCTACTAGTGAAAAAGTTTTTCCTAATATCCAACCTAAACCTCCCCCTCTGCAACTTGAGACCATTACTCCTTGTTCTGTCATCTTCTACCACTGAGAACAGTCTAGATCCATCCTCTTTGGAACCCCCTTTCAGGTAGTTGAAAGCAGCTATCAAATCCCCCCTCATTCTTCTCTTCTGCAGGCTTTATACAAAGCTTGTGCAGAGACTAGTTCTGTGGCATGCAGGAGATGCGCAGCCACCCCTATAGGACTGCTAGGGGCTGACTCCTGGTGCAGCCTCATGCATGACTGAAGCAGTGCAAGCATATAAAAATGTGTTTCTTTTGCCTTCTCTCTCACATGCTCACTCTCCTCTTTTTTCCCTTCTGCACCCCGCCTGCACGCACACACTCCCTCTCCTCGCTCATTCACACACACCCCTTTATTGTTGCAACAAGAGTCAACCAATGGATGAGCATGAATAGAATCTGTGGTGTGTCATCAGTGATCTCATCCTCACAGTGCTACAGCCTCTGATAAAATTCCTCCTGCCAAACCCTTTTGCTCCTCGCGTTCTCTAACTGAACAGTGCATCACATCCACTTTTTCTTTTGCCAGTGTTCTTTCATAAACCAGTTTTCCTTTACCTGAGTAAGGCACCAGCAATGTAGGTAAACACTTTAAAATAAAAAGGCTTGTGAAAAGCCGAGTTTAACGAACTAAGGAAAGAAAATATGGAACTTCTCACTAACTCCAAATGTAGCGGAAGCCCGGCTGAAAAATAAAATGCTAACCATTACTTCAGTATGCTGCTGAACCTCCCTAACCTACCATTTACTTATCTACACGTGCCATAATTCACGTGCAAAACCTGATCACCGCTCACTTCTCTACACAGATTGAATATCCAAGCTAAGAAGTTATCACATTACTAAGATTTCCGGTTTTTTACACATTAGATTCCACGCCTTTACTAGTGTAATATGCAGTACTTTTTTCAGAAAATTAAAATGAGAGTGGCTAATAAATGAGCAGAGTATATTTCATCTGATATTTTCAAAGCTGCCTAGATGATTGGGACAACCAGTTCCAGTTGATTTTAAAGCCTCACCCTTTGTAATGTGGACTATCCACACTTTTTTGTCCAGTTATTAATTCGCAGATATCAGTAATAAGCAACATGCCTCCTAGACTTTAACCCGAGTTAGCGGGGTTCTACCAGCTATGTCTTTATCCCATGTGAACAATGCACTGTGCATGTTCTAGGTCTATTTTGTTTACCTGTCAGCATCGTATGTATTGTTTACAATCTGGAATGAAGAGCCATTGTATGTGAACATACTGGGCCAAATTCAGCTGTGGTGTAAGCTGCTGCAAATCTATTGATTTTAGTGGGATTTTTGCCTGAGTGTCTGATCCAATGCCCACTAAATCCAATGGAAAAACTCGCATTGACATCAGTGGATTCTTGGATCAGGAAGTCAGAACTGGTTCCTTGGTTTCTCATCCTTTCAGTCCTATAGCCTGCCACTTTCACATAAGCCCGTTGACTAGGATCTTGCAACTCCAGCATGCTTGGCAGAACTCTTCAGTGTCTGCTCCTGCAAAAGGCAGAGCACTGCAGGTGGGGTGCAGACCACTCTGAGCTCCCTGCTCAGCACCCAGAAGACTCAGATGCACAGTGAGGTTATAGGTCCGTTGGTACATTCTCCACTCCCCCCCTCCCCTCCGATGTTCCAAGATAAATGAGACAAAAGCAATAGCTTCTTATTTTCTCCATGCAGGTGGCATCGTGCTGAACCCTTCCTTCTACGGCATCCCTGGCCACACACACACAATGATCCATGAAATCGGGCACAGCCTGGGGCTCTATCATGTCTTCCGGGGAATCTCTGAGATCCTCTCCTGCAGTGACCCGTGCATGGAAACTGAGCCTTCCTTTGAGACTGGAGACCTCTGCGGCGACACCAACCCTGCTCCAAAGCACAAACTGTGTGGGGACCCTGGACCTGGCAATGACACGTGCGGTTTTCACAGTTTCCTAAACACACCGTACAGCAACTTCATGAGCTATGCAGGTACTCAGGCTTTGCCAGAGGTGTCTGTGATAGAAGAGGGAGGCAGAGAGGGAGGTTTGATTTTTAACCTTCTGTTGCAGATGAAACATTATCCCAAGGTCATTCATTGTTCGAATGACACTTTTCACATCTAGATATGGAAATTCAGTCTGGGACTTCCAAAGTGTGAGAGGCAACCAGTTCCTCTTTAATTTCAGTGGAGCTTGGGTTCCTTTTGTCTCCTTTGAAAATCCCAGCCTTGAAGATTGTCTCCCCATCCCTTATGGAAACAATGGATGTCAGAGGGATATTCATACCACCCATGTTGCTGGAGGAGCGTGAGATGGATAGATAATCAGACCCTGTTCATCCTCCTTGGGGTGTGCTCTAGTACCATTTGCTGGTTGTCTGAGCAAACCGTATGAGTTTGGTTTGGCTCAGGTGTTAGCGCTCTCATCTCTGGGTGACACCAGAAGTTCAAGTACTATATCATGAGCTGGGCTCTGTGCTGACATTGCAATGTAGCACTAGGAGGGCGTGCTTATCCTTCAGATAAGACACAGGGGTAGGATCCCTGCCCCTCTCCCTTGGAAGTACAATGGGCAGTGAAGAATTCCATGTTGTTTTGTGAAGAAGGTAGGAGATAGCTACTGATGGATTGACAGCATTCCCTCTTTGATTGGGCACTAGGGCCTGATTCTCAGTTGCAGTAAGGCTCTTTTACATCACCCTGGCAGTATAAAGGTGTCTTAAAGTGAGTGTAAACTATTATTAAGGCTAAGATTTTTGTCATGGAAGTCACCGAATTCGTGACTTCCAGAGACCTCCGTGACATTTTCACTTCAGCCCCGGGGCAGCGGAACTGGAGCTGTCAGCAGGCAGGTCCCCCCTACAACTCCCAGATGCTGCAGGGCACAGGGGGACCCCACAACCCTGAGCCACCACCATGGGCGGCAGGGATTCCTGCAGCCCCAAGTGACTGCCGGCAAGGGGACCCCACAGCCCCAAGCTGCAGCTGCATGGGCGGCGAGGGGGACCCTGCAGCTCCCAGTCTCGCAGGCAGTGCGGGGGTCCCCGTAGCTCCCAGCTGCCATGGACAGACCCCACAGCTCCAAGCTGCTGCCGGTGGCAGAGGGGACTCTGCACTCTCAGCCATCATGGGTGGGGGAACCCTGGAGCCCCAGCATCAGTGGGTGCTGGACTCTCTTCCCTCCCCATTTTCTCATAGTTATTAAGTCAGGGACAGGTCACAGGCTTCTGTGACTCATAGTTATTAAATCAGGGACAGGTCACGGGCTTCTATGAATTTTTGGATATTGCCCACGACCTGTCCATGACTTTTACTAAAAATAACTGTGACAAAATCTTAGCCTTAACTATTACATATACAGCCACTTTAAGGTGCCTTTGCAGAGAAGGCAGAAACACAGATTGTCCATGCAAAGTGCCATATGAGTCCTAATATATCTGTAGAGAAGCAAGTGATTAATATTATCCAGGGGCAGAGGCTGAGTTGATTTATAACACAGCTGTAGATATACCCTGGATGCTACCGGATCTAATGGGTGCGGCTGCTTCTCTTATTTTCCCATTCCTGGTTTCAAGGACAAGTATACACACAGTGACCTAGCTTTTTAGTATATGCTGTGCACTTCTCGGGATTTGGCCTGTATACTAACATTGTCATTATGCAGATATACAGATTACAGCCGGAAACTATTCCTGCCCACTAAGTTCCTATGATAATCTCACACCTACGTGTAGATGCCACCTGTTACACTCCTCCCATTAATGTGTTTGTGTGTGTGGACAAGGGTGGAAGATTTGAGGTGGGGCCGGAATGTTTCAACATGCAGAGAGCTCTTCTGTCTGGAGGGATCCTGCCTCGCCAGCTCTCTCCACAGCTTTGACACAGCAAGGCAGGACACCGAGATACCTATCTGCTAGTGAGAACTAAAGAGGTGCTGGTGTTGTGAACAAAAGCAACTATTTATTCTTGTAAAATTAAGTGAAGCAACACGATAGGCATCTCTAGAGCTCATGCATGAATCTGTTTGCTTTTCTGTTGTTCCCAGTGGAATAAAAGTCATATCAGGATATCATATCACTGTGGAAATACCTTTGAAGCCTCTAGGCTGAGGTCATACAGCTCTGAACGACTGACTTTCTCTCTTTCTCATATCTGTATTGGTCTGTCTATCTTATCTGTTTCTTACTTTGTCTCTATAGGATGTACCCATACAGGCAATCTCCTATCTCTCTAGAATTCAGGGGATCTGGAGGGGGGGAGTGATTTGCATTGTCTTGCCTGTCCAACAGAGTCATGTTGTCTCCAAGTAAACAAAACATTGCTTCCTTAGGGCCACTCCCGTTGAAGTCAGTAGGAGTTCTGCCTCTGACTTCTATGAGAGCAGAAGTCCTAATGAAGCCTGTTTCATTTCTCTGGTCATTATATCATCTGTGGATTTGTGAGCCTTTCCTGAACGCTAATGATTCTCTCTCTCCCCTCCCCCAAAAGAGAAGCCTAGGCTGGCGTTTAGAGAGACACTTGAGCTGCAGCATAGACTGCATGTCATCTTCCTCCTCTGCCATTGTTTCTAGGGTTGAGTCCTAGCTATATTTTATTGTTCCTTTATCGTGGCTATTCAAAGCCTTTTGTGCACTTTGGGGCTTCCCTGAGGAATATTTATGGCTCTTACAGGATGTTCAGGGACGGACTGTCAATAATTATTGAGGAAATCCAAGGATTAAAGCAGCTCCTTGCATGCACACAGCAGCGTTGAGCTGGCAACTGGGATTTGATAGATATTTACAAACTAACTGCACCTGCTCAGTTTGTTTGTTTCTTTGACAAGGGGGAGTTAGTTACTCTGGGGAATTAGCAAAGGAGATGCATTGGAGACCATCCTAGCTGCATTAATTCCTGCAACGCATCTCCTGGAAGGGCTTGGGGCTGGAATTCGAAGCATTGGTTCCAACCAAAGCACCCTCCTTGTGCCGTTGCTGGACAATGAGGTGGGATGGACCCCACTAAGCCAGCGAGTTCACTTTTTCTTTAGAACATTTTCATGTTCTCTCATTCCTCTTGTGCTCCACGATGCTTAGAACTGAAGGCATCTTGGCACCTACAAATAAATATAATTAATCCCCAAAATATCAAACCTATTCAAATAACCAAGCAAGCAACCAAACTGGCCTCAGTAATCCATCACCCACACAAAACCGAATGCACAAGAGCTGTGTAAAATCATTATTGTTATTTGTATTACAATCATGCCCAAAGGCACCGTATGACAGTGAAGCCTTGTTATGCTGTGTACAGTCTATACACATAGACTATAATAAGTAAGGTGACCAGACAGCAAGTGTGAAAAATCAGGACGGGGGGTGGAGGGTAACAGGAGCCTATATAAGAAAAAGACCCAAAAATCAGGACTGTCCCTATAAAATCGGGACATCTGGTCACCCTAATAGTAAAAGACAGTCCTTGTTCCCAAGAGCTTTCAATCTAAACAGAGACGGCAAGGATAGAGATTAAGGTACTAGTCTGGGAGCTGTAAGATCTTCAATTCCCTGCTCCACCAGAGACTTCCTCTGGGACCTTGGGCAACTCATTTAGTCTCCCTGTGTATCTGTAAAATGGGTAGATATAAATCCCTATCTCTTAGCAGTGTTATGAAGAGGAATACACTATAATTTGGGGGGGAACTCAGATACTATCATAACAGGGGCCATTTAAGTGCCTACGATAGCTAGGTAGATAATTATCTCCATTTATGCATGGGGAAAAGCAGATGAAGTGATTTGCCCAGGGTCACCCTGGAAATCTGTGACAGAGCCATTCTGTAAAAAAAATGGAATGTTCCTGTCACCAGAAATGTCAGCATTTCAAGATGACTTTCCATTCTGATTCTGAACAGTAAGTTGAAATGTCAAAAAATTCTCATGAGATGAAACGTTTTGAAAAGTTTCAAATCAAGGATCAAAATGCCAAATTTCGACATTATTAACGTGCTGAAAAGAAATGTTTCATTCTGAATCGACATTTTGAAATGAAATTTGATTTTAAATAGACATTTCAAAACTCAACAGAATTTTTTGTTTGTATTCCCTTGACTGGATTTTTTTTAAATCATTTAATTTGATCTTTTCCTGTGAAAAAATGCTGATATTTACTGATGGAGGAAAAAAAATTGGTTAAAAAAATGTGGGTAGTTCTTTTGAATACAGATTTCCTGAGTGCCAGCTCAGTGCGGAACCCACAAGAGCATCCTTCATAGATTTACAGAGTTTAAGGCCAAAAAGGACCATTAGATCATCTAGTCTGAACTCCTGTATATAACAGGGCATTACATTTCCCCACTTACCCGTGTCGTGAGCCCAGTAACTTATGTCTGATTAAAACCTATCTTCCAGAAAGGCATCCAGTCTTGATCTGAAGACATCAAAAGATTTCATAAATGGTCAGATGACAAAACTGACCCTGGTTTTATACTGTGCTAGGTTCCCGGAAAATTCGTTTCCATGCTCACAACCATCTGCTCACCTCAAACTTTCCCCTACCCAGCCTCAACCCATCACTACCGCAGACTCGGGACCCCGCTATTTACTATTGCCAACTGACTTGTGGGTAGTGGAGGTCTCTTGTGCGTCGCCTACTGCCTTCTGGGTCTCTGAGGGGTGACAAGTGGCTGATCCCGCATTTTCTACCTTTGGAGAGAGGGGCAATTAGACTCACTTATCCCAGTTATCTTTGGAGAGGCCAAGCAGCAGCTTGACACCCACTCCTTCACTTTCACAGGGGATAGAGGGTGAGAGAGAACCTCCATCTTTTGGTGCAAGTGGTTCTGTATTTCCACAGAGGCAGGTAGCTCCATGCCATACTCTCTTGTTACCCCCCTAGGCCTTATGGGGCATTACCTTCCGTGAGGCTTAGTGCAGAGCCAGCTGTGGTGGGAAAGGGAGGACATGGAGGAGGATGTGTGGAGAGCCAGTCCAATCAGAAAGGGAGCTAAAGAAGAAACGGAGGCGGGATAAGGAAGGCGTGGGGGAGAGTCATGCACTGAATTGCGCTTTCATTCCATTCCCTGCTCACATTTCCTTAAAGACAAAATCTTTTTCCGCTTTCAGAGATTCAGGTGTAGCCCCAGCTCTGACCAGAAGGTGCTGCACTCAGGCTTTCTGGCTCCTTTCATACCTCTATGCATCACTGCCCCCCTTAGGGTGACCTTCAGGATCCCCTGTGTGCCCCAGGCCATAGCAAGAGAGAAGGGCTGTTGTTGTTGGGTTTTTTTTTTCTGTTTCTTTTCACCTGTCTCCAGAAGTGATGACTGCACTAATTTGTTCACAGGCCATTAACTCCGGAGAGCAGGGAGAGCCCATCCTGACATCTGCAAGGAGCTTGGGAGCTCATGTTCACCACATCATAATTCTCTCCTCTCCCTCCTTATCTCTCGCTTTGTTGGTTTTCAGACGACGACTGCACCAATTCCTTCACGCCCAATCAGATGGCAAGAATGCACTGCTACTTGGATCTGGTGTACCAGAGCTGGCAGCCTGTCAAGAAGCCCGCTCCAATTGCCATTGCCCCGCAGATCGTGGACCAAACTTCGAACTCCATCGCTCTGGAGTGGTTTCCTCCCGTTGACGGTCATTTCTTTGAAAGGTGATCACGAGCTTTGATGTGCTGCAGCACTTAACCTGAAAGAGTCAGGGGAAGCGAGCATGGAAGTAACCAGACGCCCTAGTTCAGGAAAGCAGTTAAGCATGTGCTTAAGTGCTGTCCTGAATAGAGATGCTTTCCTGAATTAGAGCTAGAATCAATAGCTTATTGATCTATTTTCACCATCTCTATCAGTCCCTTTGTTCCTTTATTGGGCTGGAGCATTCTCTCCAGGTCCTTTGATTGGACATTTAAAGAGCAAACCTCCTCCACATTTTATCTCAAGAAGCGATTCTGGGTTTGCGATCTCTGTTATTGCTGCTCATTCACAAATAGATACTCACAAACAGCCCTATTATCTTCACCTCGG
This sequence comes from Mauremys mutica, assembly GCF_020497125.1. Taxonomy (NCBI): domain Eukaryota; kingdom Metazoa; phylum Chordata; order Testudines; family Geoemydidae; genus Mauremys; species Mauremys mutica. The sequence continues at coordinate 5,140 of NW_025423007.1, read as the reverse complement.
AGGGCAAGCCCTTCCTACTCCCACGTGCAAAACAGGCAAATCCTGCCTGTGCGTCCTTGCTTCAGAGCTCAGATCCACTAGACAAGAGGGCAGCGGTGTTTGGGAGAGCACGCCCCCTCTGCTGTGCACAGTAGCAGAGCAGGTGGAAATGGAGCACAGAGCCGGAAGATCCTTGCTCCTCTCTGCTCTGCAACATTCCGAAATGACCAGTAGGGCTACTTTGCAGAACATCTCAGCAGCCGCATTACCGCTAGGAGGGTGGATTCTTTTCCCCACCCCACAGAACAATTAGACAGTGCACAGACCAGTTGCTCAGGCTTGTAAGTGGCATGCACGATTTGCCCCTATAAGCCTGGAGTGTGCATTTTGCTATCTATCAAGTAGAACCTGTATAGAAGAGGGCATGTGCATATGCAGCGAGCTGCAAGTCGTCAGTACAGAACCAAGATTGATGCAATGCCGTGAATGATCATTTCAACACGTAACAGTCAGGCAGTTCATAGTTACAGCAAGCGTAACTCAGCCCTCCACTGCTCTCTACTTGCCCAAGCCATCTTTCCTGTCTACACTTCTGGTTTTGGTCATGGAGCATCCTTTCCCCACCACAGATAACAGGGAAAAGCTTCGGCAGCTCCCCATTGCTAGCACCTTCCCGCTACAGCAGTGGGGGAAGGTTCCATCAGCTCCTCGCTGCTGGAGCTCTTCTTCTCCGCAGGGAAAGACTCCAGCAGTGGGGAAAGGCTCTGGCAGGAGGGAGGCAGCGGGGAAAGGATGAGCCTTTCCCTGCTGCCTCCCTCCTGCCAGAGCCTTTCACTGACCCATGTAGCTACAGGCTGCAGTGTGGACGCAGCTTGCTTGCTTTTCACTACGGTGGGTAGCTACAAATACCCACTGACAGAAGTGGTGTGTAGTGTAGACGTAGCCTCAAGGTGTATGCCATTAACATATATTTCTATGCAAATTGGCTGAGTGGTGGTAGCCATGGGAAGCCTAACTGAACTTCCTCCCACATTTACAGACTCAGTCTTAGCATTACCGTAACCATGCCAAAATAATACATTGCCAAATGCCAAAATAATACAATGCCAAATGCTGGGACTGGACAACAGGAGACTGATCACCTGTTCTGTTCATTCCCTCTGAAGCATCTGGCACTGGTCACTGTCAGAGACAGGATACTAGGCTAGATGGCCATCGGTCTGATCCAATGTGGCCATTCTTTTGTAATAACATACTTTGTTTGCATTGAATTTCCATGTTTGTTTTTTTTATAAAAGAGAAAACTTTATTGAGCTCCCATTGGAACCAATGCATTCTGCAGTGTATGAGGCTGAATGTGCAGCATTCCAGATACGAGCATATCAGTACATGAATATCTGTCTCAACACCCATATTTATTTAAAGGAAAGCACCTTGAAATATGGGGCATTCACTGGATGTAATTCTCCCCTATATAGAGCATCATACAAGAACTGTGCACCATTTAAGACTCACTTACACTCTATTTTGTGGCTATAAGTGGTGTATAGGGATGGTTCTGACCCTCTGTGCAAAAAGAGTGAATTTCACGCTTTCTGCACGGTAATGCAGGAAATGTCATGTCATATCAGATCAATATCTGATCCAGAGGGTTTTAGATCACATTTATTTTGCTTGTACTTTTGTAAACTCTCCGTTACTTCAATTGTAGTTTTGCAGCAAGACAAACTGCTTTGAGAATGTACTTCTGAAAATGTATAGGATCTTATATGAATCATTGAGACTTCTCAGTCAGTTTTAGTCTATATTCATCATGAAAAGGGTAAATTAAGCTTCCCCAATATGCATTTAATTTAGATTTCATAAGGAAGTTATTGTATGTTAAATAAATACCATCTGACTGTTAAAAACATACTGATACAGCATTAATTGTTATGTAACAAAATATGTCTCTATTACACATTTCTTAAACTTCATCAGTATGTTTTTAATAACTCATAGCTAGTTGGTGCTTAAATGACACACAATGGATAGCCTGTTAGTCTGGAAAGTCATAACAAAGTTATCATATATTAAATAAATACTGATTTCTTAGAAACATATCCTTTGGGGCTTGACATTTATGTGATCAATATTACTATAGATAGTTAAAGAGACATTGTCAAGTAGCCTAGGTCCAATTTTTCATCTTTTAAAAATTTCCCACCCTAATATAAAGATTAGTGTTTCTGTGACTCTTTTAAAAAAATAGATTTTGCTACAATCGTTTTGTTTTTCTTAAAAGTAAATACTACTTCTTATATGTTGAGTAAACCCAACACAGTTGTGCCGTCAGAGGGCCCAATCCTACTCCTGCTTACAAATATGCTTAACTTTAAGTACCAAAGATGAGCACATGTAAGCATTTGCGGGTTCTGAGGCATAATGAAAGAGAACTAGGAGGTGAGGCTGGTCATAGTCTTATCTGTGTGGGAAAGGGCTGTCATGAAGGGCTTTTTTCTCACAGCATAAATCATGGGCCAAATCGTGCTTCCTTTGCTGAAATGAGTAGAACATTCACTTCAATGGGACTTCTCATGTAAATTTCAGGAGACTGATTCTCCACTGCTATGCACCTTGGGCCCACTGAGACCCCTTTTACATTGCTCTGGCAGCATAAAGGGGGCTTCAAGTGAGCGTAAATATAATTTATGCTCACCTTAAGTCCCTCATACACTGTCAGAGCAGTATAAGGTAGCCTCAGTCTAAATGAGAATCAGGCCCATAAAACCTAGCCATATATTATCAAAGAACAGAGGGCATGTTATGCTGCTGTAATGGAGGCCACTAGGTCTCATAAGCTTGATGAGACACAAAGCATGACACCAAGGTGTCTTTTAGGATAAATTTTAGTGTAAATTCATATTGCCATCTCTTGTGATTTTGTCACAAGTCTTGCAATAGTCATTGTTTTTCTTAAAGGCCCAGCTTCCAGAGTCAGGTGATTACATGAGAATCTTAGCTTTCATTTTAAAAAAAAGGTATGTTTCTGTCCCTCATGGTTGCAGAGAAAAGCTTGAAAATGTGATCCCTAAAGGCTCAAAAACAGAAGGAAAATAAAAAGAACCAGAAACGGATTAATCTAATTATTTTGGGAGCCTTGATCTGTGATTTTTAGAAAGCTTTGAGTTGGTGACACTGTGTTCTTAGTTTTCTGTAATATGTGTGGAGAGGAAAGGGTTATTTATTCATAACAAATGGCCAGTGCACCTCAGCAAACATAGTTGTACCAAATACCTACGCTATTGGTACACTCAGTCAATCAAATGACTCCATAGGTAGGTATTTTATGTAGTGTGTGGCTAGTATGCCATACTAGGGTGAAATTTTTATGCCTGTCCCTAAATTCTAGTAGGTTACTGAGCCCCTAAGTCTTTTAACACTCAAATCTGTGGGTAAATAGTGCCTCCCAGTCACGTGGGTCTAGAATAGAGCTATGTGAAATTTTAGGGATGAAACATATTCAGGTCAACCAAAACATGCTGAGAATTGTGTTGAATTTGCCCATTTTTTTATCCAGAAAATAAAGGGCAAAAAAACTCCAAAAAAATCTAATTTTGTAGTTTTGATATTTTCAAAAGGAAACATTTTGGTTTTTTTATTTGAAATTAGTTTTAATTTTGAATTTTACTTCCATTTTTTTTTTAAAGAAGTTTTAGGTCAAGCTAAACATTTCAATTGTCCTGAAACATTTTTTTTTTACTTTTTTTGTTTCACCAAAAAAATGGGGAAAAAAATTGATTTTGTAACAACCCAAACTGAAATATTCACACAGCTCTGATCTGGAGTACCTGTGATCCATGTATTCTGCAGAGAAGGCTTGTCTCATGGAATAAAAGCATTACCAGAGTCTGATGTCAAACATATGTGTTTAAAATAATACTAATAATAAAAATAAAAAAGAGGAAACAAAGGGGGAGAGAGAAACCCTGTTCATTTCCTGACTGTCTCAGACCTATTTTAATCTTGTTGTTATCAAGCGTCCATTCATGGGGCTACTGCTTGATATGCACAGTTTGAATATAAACAGTTATTGTTATGGGGCTGTGTCATGTGGCCTGCTTAGGCAAGAGCGCACTGAGTGCATCTGATCTTCCAACTCTTCATCAAGGCAACTGCATTAATTTCCATGGAGCTGATGATATCTCATTCTTTGCAATACAGTATTTCATGCAGCACAATTTCTAGATCTAGATAACTGGGGGCTTTTTTGTTTGTTTGTTTGTTTGTTTGCTTTAATCACCCTTGAAAGTTTCAGTGTCTCCAAGGACATGCAAGAGATTCTGAACTCCAAGTGAGATATATAGGTGTTTTTATCTTCAAAAACTTTAATCTGGATGGAGCCAGCCGTGGCAGGAGAGAATGGCATTTCTCCACTGTTCACTGTTTGGTTGCAAATTCATCTTAAATAGGCTGCGATAAGGTTTGTCTCAGTATAAGCTACTGAACCCATTGCACTGAAATGTATAATTATGGGAGCACGTCACTTCTAGGCCATAAACTCTATACACTGAAATGTGCCCAATACTTGGTTTCTCCAAAAACAAGGAGGGCTAGATTTTCCATTACCCTGTACTCATGTGCACCCAGTCTACCTGTATAAATTATTGCATGTATAACTTACTGCCATTCTGAATTAGGAACATTTTAAACCCACTGTGTCCTCATTTGCAGGGTAGTGAAGAATCTGGCTCGGAGAGTCACAAACCTGTAAGAGCAAACCCTTAATCAGTTCTGACGCCCATGTCTGCGTACAGGATTTGTGTGCCCACATGTGCATGATTCGACAAACCGAAAGCTTTAACCCAGAGTGTAACACTCCTTTTGAACCAGTGGAGTTATGCCGGGGCTGAGTTTTGCTCCCAGTTTGGAAAAGTAAGAGGAGAACATCTGCTTACAGCCTTTCCCACATGATGATTCTCGTGATTTCTCTTACCTCCAAGTCGTTGCTGAGAAAGGGAAATGTTTGTCTGTAAGCCTGCTGCTTTTTCCACCATGACAGCCTATGATGAAACTATAGCTGCTCATTTGAGGAAAAAGCCATCCTAAATGCGGAAACTTGGATTTCCATGCCCTGTGTTCCTCCAGGAGCAAGTGCTAGTGCAGGAGTTTCTTTGTAGAG
>NW_025423006.1:0-87824 GCF_020497125.1 Mauremys mutica | reverse complement strand
CTCTCATTCCATTCTATCAATTTCTCCTTAAGTGAGGACCCACCTACACCAATCCATGGATCTATTTGTGCCCCTAAATATTTCTCAAATTCCCCCGGCTGAACATACTCTATCTCCTCACTCCGTATTGTCCATTTACTTTTTGGATTCACTAAATAAGTTTTATATTTAGGTAAAATGTGAAATCCCTTCGTTTTATTCACATTTATCTGAAGATTGGTGCTATTACAGAAACTCTTTAAAATATCCAAATTTTTAACCATCTCTAAATGTGAATTACTTAAAATTGCCACATCATCGGCAAAAGCCAAGGACGTGACACTATTTCCTTGAACATAAAACCCGCTTCCATCTAATTCTAGTTTAGTTAAAAGTGGATCCAAAGCAATATTAAATAAAATCGGGGACAGAGGGTCACCTTGTTTTACCCCTCTCCTAATTAAAATAGACTCCGAATGTTTATCCCCAACCCACACCCTCGTTGTGCAATTATACAAATCTCTAACAATTTCAATAAAACGTTCATCAATAACGTATCTCTTAAGGCTAGCTATTATATGCCCATGGCCTACTGAATCAAATGCTTTAGCTAAGTCTATAAAGACTATAGCTATTTCATCTCCCTTACGCTTAGCTCCTTTGATCAAATTATCCAATATAGCAATATTTTCCTCACAACCCAGTGCAGCTATAAACCCTTTCTGCCTACTACAAATTTTCACTGCATCCGATAATCTTTTTGCTAATATTTTTGTATATAATCTTACCCATACTGAACCAATTGTTAATGGCCTCCAGGAGGTTAATTTCTTCAATTACTCCTCATCTTGTGTTTTCAGTATTAAAATCGTTCTATTCTCCTTAAAAACAGCTGGGACCTGCCCATTTAAAAACCACATATTGAAAATTTTTGTAATAATTAAGGAGTCTAAATTAAAAATGTCCCTTAAATCACTTACCTTAATTTTATCGGGACCCGGGGCACTATCTTTTTTTATCTCCCTTAAAACATTTCTAACTTCATCCACAGAGATCGGACTCATTAATATATCATTATCCACCCTCTCCATGGATGAAGGCCACCCAACTATATTCCCATGTCTCGCATTACCTAATATATCTATAAAATACTTTTCTATTTCACCAATAGGGATTTCACAATTCACTTTATCTGGTTGTCCCATAATAACTCGAGCTAATCTCCTCCTATCATTAAATAATTGTTGATAAAACTTATATTTTGCTTTTTTAGTTGCATACCTTCTAATAGCACTGGACTGCTTCTTCCTTTCACTACCTACTGCCTTGCGTCTACCTTTTATCCTCGTCTCACCTTGTTTATCTCCTCCAAAATTCTTTCCATCTACTAAGGAGAGACATATATTCTCCAATTCAGTCCATCCAAATATTTTAGTTGAATCCTTCTTAAGTAATTCTTCAATTTCTAACAGCCTATTTATTATATCTTTACCTTCTCTACTTTGCTTTCCACACTTACCAATTAAACCCCTAGAATCCACTTCTGGATTCCTTTTTAATGATAAAATATTTTCTCTCGGAGGAGGAACATCTAAAATACTTTCTATAATCTGTCCTACCTCAGTCACCTGCTCCTGAGCTATTTCTTGCTTCTTCTTAGCTAACTCTCGCCTTTTATCTGCTATTTATTACTTTTTATCTTTAATTCACTTTCTATGCATTTATTTATATTTCTTTTCCCCATATATTTCTTCTCTAATAATACAAGTTGTTCAATTTCATCCTCAGTCCATATACGGACTCGGGATGCACCCTCTTTACTTTTACTCCTAACCCTCTCATTTATCCTTTGTTAATTCCTTATAGCCGGGTGTCGGTGTCTACAATGCTGGCTCAAGCCAGATTTAGTATGGAACGCAAGCCCACAGGCAGAACAGGTATGGCTCTTAGACGGGGTATCCACCTCCCTGGGCCTGCACTTAGGGTAGTGGCAAGCGATATTATGATATAGAGAGGCTTTGCCACACTTCTTACACAACACACGTATGGCCTTACTCCTATGTACTCCGGGGTTCAGCGGGACGAACTTGAAATATGCGCCGACTTCATGGTTCTCTTGGTTGTCCGAGGCGGTTTCGGGTGACCCCTTTGGACATCCACAGGACAACCGCCCACCAGGTCAATCCCATTCTAGCCCATGGGGTTGACCTGCTCTCTGAGAGCAAGGGATTTGGCTATTTCTCACGGGTTCCTTTTTCGAATTATTCAGAGTGTAAAAACACATCAGGTAGCCCGTCCACTCAGTTTTACCAAATCCAGTGAGCGATCATGAGGTGTTATAATCATCACAAGATTCCCAGGAAAATTAGGGGTGTATATAGCTTGGCTAAGATATAGATTAGAGAAAAAGTATAAAACACAAGGGACAGAACCTCATGGAACAGTAGTTCTATTGTTTCTCCCTAAGCTCTCAAAAATTCTAAGTATATCTAGAGAGTACAATATAATCCTTTTACTAAAAAGTTTGTCATCTAAAGAGACCGGCCAATCTGACATACCTAGAGCTACTAAAACTTTCTCACTGATCTTTGGCCATTTCCCCCTAATACCTAGAGAGAACCCATAATATTCTATTTCCATAGCTCCAGTTAGTTCTCTTATCTGACTTGTTAGATCTTCATAATATTTCACCTTCTCCATAGCAGCGTCTTCAAATACCTTCTCTTTATATTCGAATCGGACGGTGACATCCACGACTAGGGCTTTTTCTCCTTTAACAAAAATAAGGTCAAGTTTTCTCAATTCCTTTCCCATGGTATTCAGATGTGATTCCACATGGATGACCCATTTTAATTTTCGAGCTTCCCGTTTCAGCATACTGCATAATTTATTATGTCTTCTAATACGAGCTTCTTGTACTGCCGGACATTGTCCTAAGATGTGTGATAGAGATTCATATAGCGCAGAACAATGTCTGCATCGCTACCCACAGTGCAACGCTCCAGAAATCGATGCTAGCCTCGGACCGTGGATGCACACCACCGAATTAATGTGCTTAGTATGGCCGCGTGCACTCGATTTTTTATAAACTGTTTTACTAAACCGGTTTATGTAAAATCGGAATAATCCCGTAGTGTAGACATACCCTTGTTTGTCTACCACGTCCTAGATATTCTCTACTAGGATATACATTAACTTTAAGTTTGAGAGTCAGAAGGTACTGACGTTCTGAGAAACTGCGATGGTATTTCATCCTGACGTTGCTTATTGTATCATTATCAAAATGTTCTATTCCACTTCCTTGACAAGGCAGGTCTTTCCAATGAGTGAAATTGATTTTCCTCCAATTACATGGGGTTGGATATATCTTCCTTGGGGCTGGTTTTTCCCATTCATTGAGACGTTCCAATGTATGCTGAGGCAATCTATAGTCAATGAATACTGGATTGTTATTTTAGGGGTTTTGTCCTCCTTTCCTCCGGCAATCTTCCACAGATTTTGGTACTCTTCTTCAATATTATTTATTAATGTGATATTCTTGATTGTTGTATCATCCGAGTTGGCAATCCTATGCAATCACCATGCTTGGATTGAAGGAATAAGGCTAGCGAGTTGTCACATCTCTTGTTCTGGCATATATAAAACCATTACATGTATCCGCTGGAAGATGAAGCCATTGTTTCACCATGTTTCTAATGTTATTGTCCAATGAAGATAAAGACTTTTTAGTCTCAGTATGATCAGCCATATAGATGATTCTAGCTACTGTGTATACATTTAACATTGTTAACTTCTGAGAGGGCTTTAATGGAGCTTTTTTAAGTCTTTCAAGCCACATGTTGAGTTTTTCAGAAAGTAGAGGATTAGAAAACCCGGTCCATGGGTCAACTTTGAGTCCCAGATATTTTTCAGACTCACCAGGGAGAATCATGTTCAAATTATCTTTGTTTATCTTCCAAGCGTCACAATTGTTAATAGTATGTGAGTCGTGAGTGAGGCTTACAAAAAACCCATAGCACTTGTTAACTTGTATTTTTAGGCCAGTTAATCCACAGAAGGTTTCCAAAATCCCAATGTTTATAGTGATACCTGGGAGGATATGAATAAGCAAGACCAAATAGTCTGCAAAGGCCAAAGATGTTATCTTATTTATCCCAAAGGAGAATCCCATATGAGTCTTCTCTAGCGTTGTAATTAGAGGGTCAAGCGGAAGATTGAACAATAATGGAGAGATGGGATCTCCTTGCTTAACGCCAACTTTTATTGCAATAGATGATAAAGATTCTTTTCCGACTTCAATATAGGTGTGGACATTCTTATAAGAGTCACTGATGATATCCACCATATGCTGGTCCAGGCCCCTTTCTCTCAGTACCCACATGATATGATCATGCAATACTGTGTCAAATACCTTGGCAATATCGACAAATACCACTCCTAATGATTTTTTGCATTTCTTAGCTTGGTTTAGTATTATATGGAGAATTTTAAGATTCTCCAAACAGCCGAACATGGCAATAAATCCCCTTTGTCGTGCGTTCAATGGGCATGCCTTCATAAGTTGATTTGATATTATTCGCGAAATAAGCCGAAGCACAATGGATCCAATAGTCAATGGTCTCCAATTCCACAAGTCTTTTAAGGCTTCAGAATCTGTTGTTTTAGGGATCAACAGCTAACAGCAGTTTTTTATGCCATCGGGAATTATTCCTGTGATCAAGTATTAAATTGTTTCTCCAGTGCACTGCCATCCGGATCTATTAAGAGTTGTGGCAAACTGGGAATGTTCTTAATATTTTCTCTGAATTCTGTGTTGGTGCCTGTAGGAGGGGCTGGCTGAGGGGAGCCACACCAGCCCGCCACACGTACTCAGGTCAGGCCCCTTGCTTCGGGGCAGAGACGATAATACCGAGTCAGTTCGGGCTCAGGCCTCCAGCTGCAAGGCTGAGCAACAAAAAGTCAGAGGAGCTCAGGCCCTCTGGTTCAGGGGCTGAGCAGACAAACAGTTTAGTGTATAGGCCCAGGCCCTTACGCCTGAGCGTTGAGGTGAGGGGGAGACTGCCACCTGTGAGAGGGGTGGCAGGGGGGACGCAGGCCCACCCACTCCTCTGCGTGCCAGCCCGGGGCCCTAGCAGCGGCGTGGATCCGCTGCAGTCAGTGGGGATCCTGGCCGCAACACACTGACATAGGCTCAGGTATATCTGCAGCCTGACCGGGGTCGGCTACCCCAGGGTCACTTCCAAACTCCCCCTCATTGGGTACCTGTCTTCCGCCGGCGTTGTCCGGTGGGTCCCAGGCCATGGGTTCCTCAGGATACCGGGCATGGGGAAGTTCAGGCCACTCCTCGGGAGGTCGGATGTGGGGAAGTTCAGGCGGCTCCTCTGGGTGACGAGCACGGGGCAGGTCGGGCCAGTGCTCCTCCAGGTACCGAGCACGGGGCAGGCTGGGCTCGGGCACCAGCTTCTGCCCTCTCTGGCAGCCTGCTCCCAACTGAACGCTGAGGCCAGGCTTTTATACTTCCTGTCCCGTCCTCGCTACAGTGCCTCGGTGTCCCCTAGGAAGTTCTTAATATCTAGGTGGTGGACTAAGGTTGTGTGATTGCTGCAGAGCAATGGGCCACTGCACCTAAATGCCTGGCACTCTGTCTCCTAGCAACTGATGGCCTGGGCCCCTTCTCTGCAAAGGTGCCAACTGAAGGTGTTGGAGACAGAGGTCAGGTGACCTCCTGGCCCGGGAAAGGAACTGAGCAGAGGAGGAGGGGCTGGAGCAGAGAAAGCGAGGCATTTTAAAACATTGACAAATCAGATTAAAGAACTGACTGGGGCCAATGAAGTCAAATACTATGGTTTCCCTCTAGGAGCAAGAGGGAAATGGCTGAAGATCAATGCGAAAGTCCTTTCAGCCTGGGCATGCCAGAATACCAACAAGGAAGAACTGCCAGGCTTTTTAGTCAAAGGGCTCTATTGCATTCCCTAGATGTTATTAATACCTTTGTTAGCATGGGAGAGAATAAATAAAACCACTGTTCCATGAAGTTCTGTCCTTCATGTGCAGACTTTCCTTTCTCTTGACCGATCTGTTATTCAAACTATATACCCCCCCACCTTCCATGGGAATCTTGTAAGGATAATAATAATTCATGACCACTCACACTGGACACGGCACCTGTCAGGCTCGGCTAGGCATGAGTGGCCAGTCCCCGATTGTCGCGCAAGAAATTTTTTAAAGTCCCCATTCAGCCACCAGGTCAACCCCAGTCCTGCAGTTTTGGGGGTTGTGGGCCCCCCATGGAGGAGGCTGCACACCTGCTATCCAGGCCGGCCAGGCCAGGCCTCACCTGGGGGGCTGTTAGAGGATTTGGGGTGGCTCTATGGGCCAGCAGCTGGGCATAGATGGTCCTAGCAATTCTGGGCGTGTCCGCTCCAGGGCCAGGGGTGCCTCCTGCAATCTCAGAGGCTGTGAGTCCCTGGTGGAGGAAGCTGGGGGGAGCTGGACACCCACTGCCCAGCTTGCTAGGCCAGGCCTTGCCAGGGTGGCTGCTGGAGGATTTGGGGTGGTTCTGCAAGCCAGTGGCTGGGTGCAGGGGGGAGTCAGAGCAACTGATACTGATCAGATCAAGCAGTTCTGCAGTGCTCCAAGAAGGACAGCGTTTGCTGCGTGGAGCCCCAATGGTCAGCTGGGAAGATGGGATGTGAATACTCCATGCTGAGCAAACAGGAAGGGGAATTTCAAAAATTCCTGGACCTTTAAAGGGGGAAGGGCGGAAGGTGTTTACCTGGCTGCAGGGCAGCGGAGTTGAAACTGCTGACTAGAGGGGTCAGGATAGGCATTGAGAGACGCCTCCCAGAGGCCAACCAGAGCACTAAAATAAAGCACAGTGTCTACACTAGCACTTTGGTGACAAAACTTTTGCATAAAAACCCTTACGACTCTCATCAAAGTGGTTTTATCATGTCACTGAAACTGAGGAGTTCCATCGCCGAAAGCGGCTTTGCACCTCTGTAGACAAGGCTTAGGTGCAGCATGGGAGAATGACATCTGTTATCTGGCCAATAGAAGTCAGAGTTTTACTGCCTTAAAATTTCAGAAAAAAAATTCAGACCCAAGCCATGTGCGGTGGGGAGACTGGTGGGGGTTTCTTTGGTTTTGTTTTCTCATTTTAAATGTCTTTGTTCATTTTGATGGGGAAAATGTTTGTAGAAAGCCAAGAAAAATTAAAAATGTGCACAGGAGTGAGCAAGTTTCTGAGCGCCAGGGTAGGGGTGGAGAGTTACATGCAGGGGGTTTAGGGGATAAACAAGAGGCTTTTGCTGCAGCACAGAGAGAGATTTTGCAGTTTCATTTTTCCCAAGTGACAAGTCCCCCACATTGCCCCCTTGCTGCTGCTGCCCCAGCTCAGACCCCATGGTCACCCCTAGGTGTAGTTCAGTAGGCGCTCAAACCTTATTAGACATCAGAGAATCAACACAGGGAGCGACCCGATGAATGCTGTGAATGCGGAAAAACCTTTGCTCGGCTCTCAATCCTTAGTAATCATCAGAGGATTCACACAAGGGAGAACCCCTATGAATGCTCCGGGTGTGGGAAACAGTTCTGTCAGAGCTCAGCCCTTATTTGTCATCCGAGAAGCTGCATATTGCTAATTCCCACATACTGAACTTTGAGGCACCATTTGTCACTGTGGTCTCTCAACTCCCTCACCTGAGTTGTTTGCTTTTCAATTTTGCAGCTCACCTTTCCTTGGGATGAGTCCCACACTCTTTTTCATCACCTCCTTTGTGCTATGTCATGGAGGTGGGTGTCCCTCCAATAGGAATGTCCATCAGCTCCAGGAAGGGTGAACCAGGAGTGACTTTAACTAGGTACATGAAGGTTAAATGTACCTGGATCTTGACTGCACCAGGATTTGCCATGGAGTTAGCTAGCTTGAGTTCACTATCCTGATATAAAAGCAGAGATAAAAGTGTGGGGGGAAAGGCAGCCTCCAGCTGCTATGATATTCCAGGCAGGACTGAATCTCCATTAGACTAAGCTTAAAGAACGGAATGACCGGAAGTCATTCCCATTTTTGCCCAGGCGCCCCCGGCCGACCTCACCGAGGCCAGCCAGGAGCACTCACAGGATGATGATGATGGATACCAGTCATATTGCACTGTCTGCCATCGGGGAAGGGAAGGGGATGCTGCTGTGTAGCGCTGCAGCACCACGTCTGCCAGCAGCATCCGGTGACATTGAAAAAAGGTGAGAAACGATTTGCCTCTCTTTTCTTTCACGGAAGGGGAGAGGCTGATGACATATACCCTGAACCACGCATGACAAAGTTTTTGACCCTTCAGGCTTCAGGAGCTCAGCCAAGAATGCAAATAGTTTTTGGAGAGTGCGGGAACTGTGGGATAGCTCGAGTCCTCAGTCCCCCCTCCCTCCCTCCATGGGCGGCCATTTGATTCTTTGTCTTTCCGTTATGCTCGTCTCAGTTCCTTAAGTTTCACGCAGCACTGTGTTCAGTCTCTATTGTGGCCTCTGTCTATCATAGCCTTGGAGATTTTTTCAAATGCTTTGGCATTTTGTCTTTTGGAACGGAGTTCTGATAGAATAGATTCATCTCCCCATACAGAGATCAGCTTCAGTATCTCCTGTACGGTCCATGCTGGAGCTCTTGTTTGATTCCGGGACTGCATGGTCATCTGTGCTGATCGGCGCTCCATGCTGGGCAATAGGAAATGAAATTCAAAAGTTCGTGGGGCTTTTCCTGTCTACCTGGCCAGTGCATCCGAGTTCAGATCGCTGTCCAGAGCGGTCACAATGGTGCACTGTAGGATAGCGCCCGGAGGCCAATACTGTCGAATTGCAGCCACACTAACCCTAATTCGAAATGGCAATACCGATTTCAGCGCTACTCCCCTCGCCGGGGAGGAGTACAGATATCGATATTAAGAGCCCTTTATATCGATACAAAGGGCTTCGTTGTGTGGATGGGTGCAGGGTTAATGCGATTTAACGCTGCTAAATTCGATATAAACTCGTAGGGTAGACCAGGCCCCACACTCAACACACGTGTTATTTCTCTCTCCCCTGGGGATTCTCTGCTGGGCCGTGGTTTCCTTGAGAAGTCTGTGAGTTCTCCGATAATAAACAGAATAACCAACCTTCTGCATTGCCTGGTTTCCCTGCCACCTCTCTGGAATGTGCTGACTCTCACAGGCTTTTCCCTGATCACAACTCCTGGACACACTCCCTTTGCATCTTTGCAATAGTGTGCCATGAGGTTCCACTTCCTCATCATCTTCCTGCTGAGAATTCTGCTCCATGGTCTCACTCACCAGCCCAGCACCTGCTGGGACACAGAAAGAAAAACCATCACAAACAGGAATAGAAAAGGGGAAAACAAACTGGAAGAACAGCTGGAGATGAAAAAAAATCAGGGACTGAAGTTCCCCAAACTCTTCCCCAAAGGGGAGAGAGGAAGAGATGAATTCTTCAGCCAGTTGCCACCCAAATACTCAGGCAGAACGAAGTGCAGGGAGGGAGCTACTGCCAGGAGTTAGTCAGAATGAATAGGAAGTAGGGCTGTCAATTCATTGCAGTTAAACCAACCTGAGAAGGAGCCAGAATTTACCAATGTACATTGCCAAAGAGCCACAGCAATACATCAGCAGCACCCCCATAAGCTTCCTCCCCCAAGCTCCCAGCACCTCCCACCAACGGATCAGTGCCTCCCCCTCCCTCCCCACACCTCCCAATCAGCTTTTTTTGTGGCATGCAGGAGGCTCTGGGAGGGAGGGGGAGGAGAAAGGGCACGGCAGGCTCAGGGAAGGGGGCAGGAAGGAGTGGAGTGGGGGCAGGGCCTGTAGCAGAGCCAGGGGTTGAGCAGTGAGCAACCCCCAGCACATTGGAAAGTTGGCACCTGTAGCTCCAGCCCCAGAGTCGGTGCCAAGACAAGGAGCCACATAGTAACTTCTGAAGAGCCACATGTGGCTCCGGAGCCACAGGTTGGCCACCCCTGGTCTAGATAATACTTAGTCCTGCCATGAGTGCAGGGGACTGGACTAGGTGACCTCTCTAGGTCCCTTCCAGTCCTACGATTCTATAAACTACATTAAAACACAGTTAAGGTGGCCTAGTGCTGCCTCTGCCCTTCCAGTATGTGGAGAGTGGCGAAAGTTAAACATCTGAGAACCAGGAAATGAAGAACTACCCACCACACCTGCAAAAGGAAGCTTACGCCCTAACCTTGGGGCTAGCAAATGTCACTGGGAATAGGTCAGTAAGGGTCGAGCAACGGTTTACCAACCAACCAGGGAAAATTTGGCACTTGCATCTCTTCAAGTCTGCAACTCAGCACTGGATGCCTGCGTGGAAGATATTTTCATCAAAACACAAGCTATTCAGCTCACTACAATGGTAACTGGATGAAAGTGTATGGCTCCTACTATATGGAAGGTCGGACTAGATGACCTAATAGTATCTCCTGACCTTAAAATGTACTGATCAATGATCAATAGAAGGAAGACTAAGAACATGCCATTATTTGTGTTGTGTCAGCTGTAGCTTTACATGAACAGCGGAGGGAACAGTTGGAGTAGCTTGGCAGAGCCGGGACTGTGAGAAGAAGAGAGGTGTGTGTGAATCTCCAAAGAACAGGTATTCCTCACGTCAGTGCTAAGTGTTGTAGGTTGTGTCATTGACACAACCTACAAGGTGTGTTCTTGTCACGAGGGTTGTCAGCATTCTGGTGGTATATGTGCTAATGGCCTCCAATGCTCAATGGGGGTAAGTGAAGGAATCCTGAGCGCGAGGGTAGAGGGGTGGTGACATTAGGAAAGTCTGAGATGGATAGTGAGCAGCAGACTCAGTGTTTGAGTGCAGGCCAAGCGTAGGTAGCTTCTGTTCCCTGCACTGGACCTAACCAAGTTTTGCCTTAGCAAAGAGAAGGCGTTGGGCTTTGTGTTATCCTGCTCCTGAGCTCTGCCCCAAAGTGTTGTGTGGCAGGCGGGGCAAAGTGCCAGTATGTGTCATTGGCCTGTTGGAGTGTTGCTGAAACAGGGCAGAGTAGAGGTCGCATTGTGGGGTCTTGTGAACCTCAACTCTTCTTTCCCCTTCTAATAACTGAGGGGATGGGAATCCTTACCCAGCGAGGTCACGTTCTCATAGTTCTCCTGCACGTCTCTGTGGAGGGCTCTCTGAGCGGGGTCCAGCAGAGCCCACTCTTCTTCGGTGAAATACACAGCCCCCTCCTCGCAGGCCATTGGCCCCTGAAAGAGCAAGTGCCCCTCACTCAGTACCTGCTGCCTACCGACAACCCCACTGCTCACAGGGGAGGGGCCAATCACTTGGAAGCTGTGGGAGGCAGGCAGGCAGCATAGTTCCACCCACACCCCCATCACAGGACAGCAGCCAGGAAGCATCAAGGGGAGGCAGGGGCGGCTCTAGAAAATAGGCTGCCCCAAGCAGCGCGGTGCGCTGCGCCGCCCTTCCCCGGTCCCGCGGCGGGTCCCCTCTTCCCGCGGCTCCGGCTGAGCTCCCGCAGGCATGCCTGCGGCAGGTCCACCGGAGCCAAATGCCGCCCCCCAGGGGAAGGGCCGCCCCACGCGCCTGCTTGGTGCGCTGGGGTCTAGAGCCGCCCCTGAAGGGAGGGGAGACAAAGAGCACCCCCACTCCTCCCAGCAGAGAGAGGGGGCAGGAGTCTTCCCATTCCTCACTCACCTACTAGCCAGAGGCTGGGACAGGAGATGGAGCCCGCAGCAGGGTCCAGGGACAGCTCCCTGGTGTGAATGGCAACACCCTCCTCATTGCCAGCAGCCAGATGGGAGGGGATGACGTGTCTCCCCTGGGCCTCACTGGTGGGTGCCCCTTTAGATCACACCGGTACCTCTGGCTAGTAGGTTCAGGCTCCCGTACTGAAGTCTGGTAAGTTTCCCTAGCCCCATACGGGGGGGGGGGGTGTTTCCTGCTTGACTAATTAGGGAATTCCCACCCACAAACCATAGGGGGCTGGTGCTGGGATCTAGGCACCACAGTAAACAAATCTCGGCAGATTTATCACACCCTGTCCCCCTCCCTTCCTCCACCTTGTGGCTTTCCTACCCCCTCCCGCTTCCAGACCAGCCCCCTCGGACGTGCCCACTGTGATGTTACTGACATGAACTGTGACCGTATAGATCACCGCTGCAACCAGGGGCCTATGGCTGCACCAGGTCTTGTACAGGGGAGGTCCAGTGGGGTGTCTACGGAAAGGTTGTAGTTTGCTGGTTATGACTATGCTGCCTGTATGTGTGTATCATTTTTGTATTTGAAGTTATGAATATTGGCCATGCACTTGTATCTCAATGTGTTTCATCCTAAGTAGCCTCAGTGAAGCATTTGGTCAGTTTCTTGAGAACGGGCACTCAGGCCTTGACTACACTTGCGAGTTATAGTGCAATAAAGCCGCCCACAGCGCTGTAACTCACTCTCCGTCCACACTGGCAAGGCACATGCAGCGCTGCATCTCCGTGGCTACAGCGCTGCAGGTACTCCGCCTCCCCGAGAGGAATAACAGCTGCTGCAGAGTGGCTGAGACGCTCCCGCTCCAGTGTAAACGGGGAGTAACCTTATTACGCAGTGATTGACCTCCAGAAACTCCCCATAATCCTTTTAAGTGAAGGTTCCTCTCCTTGTTTTGTTGTGATGCCTCTCTTTGTTTTGTTGTGAACTCCGGGCTCAGGGAGCTGCTTGTCAAAAAACCAAACACAGCTCCTGTTTGCTGTGAATGAGTAGAGGGAGGCAGGGGGGCTCCCTTTGGAACGCCGACAACTAATGTTTGCTTGAAGAGAGAGGCAGCGCGGGGGAGGAGGGATGGGGGTTGGAGGGAAGCTGCTTATCTGGTTTGTGAGAAAAAAACCAAACAGCTGCTGTTTGCTTTCAGTGAGAGAGGGGTGGAGGAGGGAGGGGGTCGGAACTTGCAAGGCAGGGTGCTGACACTCTCAGCAGTCCAAAACCCCACTCTCTCTCTCCCGCCACGCTCCCTGTCACACTCCACCCACCCCCCTTTTGAAAAGCATGTTGCAGCCACTTGAATGCTGGGATAGCTGCCCATAATGCACCACTCCCAATGCCGCTGCAAATGTGGCCACACCAGTGCGCTGTCAGTATGGACAGACTGCAGCGCTTTCCCTACTCAGCTGTACGAAGGCAGGTTTAACTCCCAGCGCTGTACAGCTGCAAGTGTAGCCATACCCTGAGTGTCTGTGTGATAAGTAACCCTGGCCCAGCAGCCCTGACTCCAGCAGCCTGCCTCTCATACCCCAAGCACATTCTGGTTTGGGAGGGAGTAGGCTCAGTGTTTGAAGAGAAGGGCAGGGGTAGGAACCTTCTGTTCATTATGCCGGACCTAACCCCCAGTTTCACTTGAGCAAACACGAGCTATTTGACACTGTGCAATACTGCTCCTGTGCTCTGTTCCCAAAGTGTTCTGGAGCAGGGGTGGGGAGGGTCCTCTGTGTCACTGGCATATTGGGGTGATGCTGAAACAGGACAGAGTGGAGGTAGCATTGTGGGCCTGGCATGAACCTTATCTCTTAACTTCCCCTACCAAGAAGGGAGGAGATTGGAATCCTTACCCAGCGAGGTCACGTTCTCATAGTTCTCCTGCATGACATCTCTGCAGAGGGCTCTCTGAGCAGGGTCCAGCAGAGCCCACTCTTCCCTGGTGAAATACACAGCCACCTCCTCGAAGGTCACCGGCCCCTGAAAGAGCAAGAGTCCAACACTCAGTACCTGCTGCCCCACTCACAGCCCCACTGTTCATGGGGCAGAGGAGCCCATCAAAGGGAAGCTCTGGGTGGATCGCAGTCAGAGTCCAACTCCCACCCTGCTCAGAGCATCCAGGAAACACCAGGGTGAGGGGATGAAGAGAGCCCCTTGTCTCTCCCAGCAGATCCATCACACCCCTACTAGCCACTGACCGATAGAGGAGATGGACCTCCTAGCCGGGTCCAAGGAGAGCTCCCTGGTAGGAAGCCCAACACCCTCCCCATTGTGAGGAGCTGGATATGAAGGGAGGGGAATCTACCCTACGCCTGACTGGTGGGTGCCCCCTTCATATCTCACAGCAGCCGCTGGTTAGTCGGGTCAGGCTCCAGCACTGGGAGTCTGGTCAGTTTTCCTAGCTCCGTGTAGGTGGATTATTTTCTGTTTCACCAATTAGGGCATTTCCACCTCCAAACCTTATGGGTCTGTTCCTAGAATCTAGGCTCCTTATTAAACAACTCCCAGCAGGTTTGCCACACTCTGTCCTCCTCCCTTTCCCACCTTATGCATTTCCTGCCCCGCTCCAACCTCCAAACCAGACTGTGCAAACCTTCCCATCTCCGCTGTATTTGCTGTCCCTCTCCCCCCTGCAGGAACCCACCAGCAACCCCCCGACAATCCCTACCTCAACAGGCTCCTCTGCAGCCATTTCTCTCCCCTGTCCCATGGCAGGATGGGATGAGCTGAAGTGAAACATGGACATCATTCTGCAGCCTGGGAGGGTGAGAAGGGCAGTTGTGGGGGTTACAGAACAGGTTTCAGTTAATTTCACATCACGATTCCCCCAGGCCCTTTCCCTGCAGACAGACATCCTAGATTCTGCCATGCTGGGAAATGCTCAATCTCTTTATTACAGTGTAGACCTGGCCCCTCCTGCCAGGCTAAGCCCACACAGACATTTTTAACCTCCCTTCTCCGTCCCTCCATCCCGTAACAAAGTCTCTGAACACAAGGCTAGAAAAGAGCAGAACCCAAGGAGTCACTGTGGGGGATTCCCTCGGACACTGACCCCACAGCAGCCACACCCCAGCAGGAGAGATATGGAGTCAGGAACTGGTTTTTCCTCTGTCTGATCCTCATCTTTTCAACAGGAAAGTGACTCTACCCAGGGTGCAGTAATACATCTGTCTGGGCAGATAACAGATCTGGAAAACTCTCTCCAAACTCTCCTCTCCCACGGCCTCTTTCAGGCTCTCTTTCTCCTTCTCTCTCCTTTTCCCTGTTCCCTCTCCCTGCCCATCGGATAGGAAAGTCCCATTCCTGGGTAGTTTGCTCCCCCATGGCTGGATTTGCTCCTGCAATTGCTAACGGGAGAAGAAAGGACCCGGGGAAGGGGGGGGCTATTTGTGTAGAGTCATTTTAAGGCCAGACCCCAGCATTTTCCCTTCGTTTCCTTCAGTTACTTGGAATGTTTGCCTGAGAACTTAGTACTAACAGGGCTACCCTAGGGGGGCTGGTACTAGCTGGAGAAAGTCATCCCCTGGGCCAGGCAGAGAAGCAGCTTTAATTAAGGGCACATCCCAGCACAGAACCCCGCTGGGGGAGCAGCAGCAGCTAAGCCGGGTCTCCCAGATCACAATGGAGGCTGCAGCGACTGCCCCAGGAAGCTGAACCCCAATATCCTGAGCAGAGAGGGACAGAGCGTTTGAGCAGCTTCCCTCCTTTAGCTCTCTGGGGAGAGCAGCTAATCAGAGCCCCTCCTCACAGGGAGAATTGCTGATCTCATTTGCCCCACTGTCCATCCAGAGTCACTCCTTGTCTTTCCATGCAGTGACTCTGGATTAACAATGGTCTCAATGAAACCAGATTTCAGGAAGAAGGAGTCCAGAACGCTGTGGAAGAGACCATTCTGTGGCATTTCTAGCCCCCTTCTCACCTGCCTCACCCCCCAGATCTAGGGCAAGGACTGGGGGCACCAATTTTCCAAACGGAACTGAAGTTCCTGCAGTTTTCAAAAGAGGAAAAAAGCAAAATCTGTGATTTCACACTAACAGTGTCTGATAAGTGGATAGAAAGTTATCACAGTGATGGGGCATGTGGCTGGAGAATGCCGGGCAGTGCCTGGAGCCAGGGCTCTGGCACAAGTTGATCAGAGAGAAGGATCATGGTTAATAGCAGTTCCCAGAGCCCCCAGCCAGGGGCTCCAGCCAGACCCCAAACAGGGTCCCACCTGGGATGCATCCCCCCCGAGTCCCTTGCCAGGGGCCCCAGATACCCCTCAAAGCCCCATCGGGCAGGGAATCCCCACCAGACCATGGCTGCCAGGTTGGGAATCCCAAAGGGTTCCCCCCACTAACAGCCCCCAGCAGCCAGGGACACCCCCCGCCTCCAAGGGAACCCTCCACTGGGAACTCAGTCCCTCACTGTCTGCCTAGGAGCAACCCCCTGCCCCCAAGCAGGATCTGCCCTGCCATTTGTCTGGGACCCCCTGATGCTTTACAGTGGGACCCCTCACTCTGCTTGCCTAGCATCCCCTGACCTAGTGCCAGGGATCCCCCCCACCCCCAGCTCTGTCCCCTGAGCATGGCAACGATCCCAGGAGCCAGCGGGGGAAGCCCAGACAGAGCCCCTGGCACAGCATCAGGCTCCCTCTAACCCCCTGTCCCGCCTCCCCAAGAGACGCCCACCCCGGCTGTTCTGCAGCCAACAGACCCCCAGCGATACCCACCTCCAGGACCCACAGCCTCAGGGCTGGGCACTTCAGAACCACCCCCCGAAACCCCAAACCTCCAGAACCCCCCAACCTGACTAGGGTACCCCCTGCCCAGCCACCCAGAGGCCTCCCCCTCCCACAATGCCCCTTCAGCTCCAGCTGCAATCGCCCCACACAGACACCCCACCCCCTACCCCAGCAACAGTTACCTCACTGTGTCTGCTAAGTGGATAGAAAGTTATCACTGCCCCCTGCTGGCCAGTCACCCGGGCAGAGGGATCCCTGGGGGGTGCTGCTTTAACAGGAGAATGGAAGGCCTGGAGGGCAAGAAAGGCAAGTAATGTCCATGGCCAGTCACTAGCAAATAGTGGCCACCATGGATCCACCCCAGAGGTGGCTACAGCTTAGCACTGCGGGAATCAACCCCTCCCAGAAACCATTTGCCACGGGGAGCCGAGAGAGCGGATCATGGGGGGGGGGCGAATCTCCCCGGATGTTACAGCCCGAGCGAGACCCCGAGAGAGAAACGGGGCAGAACCGGAGAGACTCTGTACCGGGGGGGGCGAGAGGCGCCAACAGGGACAGGAGCCAATTAACTCCCCGCCCCCCCCATCCCAGATGCGGCTCCGAGGCTTCTCCCGGGTTCCCCGGGGCAGAGTCACGTGCCCGCCCCCCCCCCGGGTCTCTCACTCACCGGCTCACACGGAGGCGGCAGCAGCAGCTTTGTTCTCCCGCCCCCAGCGGGGCTCGCACGGAGCATGCGCAGTTCCAGCTGCTGACCCCTCCCTCACCCGGGCTGGAGAGGGCGGACGCGCCCCCGGGGCAGGCTGGGAGATGTAGTTCCGGACTCTCCCTGGACCGGACGTGACGTCAGCGAGGGAGGCGGAGCCGGAGGGCGAACGCGCGCGGAGCGCTGCGGTTCTGCCTGGCTCGCGCGGGGCCGTTGGAGCCTCTCCCGGGCCGGAGAAGGGTTTGTGCCGCTGGGGCTCTGGGCATGCGCAGATCGCGGCGGGAGAGACCTTCATTAACCCCCCCCCCCCCCCGTGCCCCGCCCCCGCTGCGGAGCTGCAGCCTCCAGGTCCCGGCGCGAGCCCGGGGGCGGGGGCGGGGAAGTGTCGGTGCAGCCCGGACATGGCCGGGGAGGAGCCGGTGACCTCCGAGGAGCGGGGAGAGAAAGGGGGGGGCTGAGATCCCCTCGGATTTACCGCTGCCCCCCCCGCCCTGCCCCCTTTCTCCCTAGAGAGCCACGAGCAGCCCCAGGGTGACCCCCCCTCCCCCAGCCCCTGAGAAGTTCCCTGCCCCCCCCCCCGACTGTGCCCCATTTTCTCTCCCCTTCGCCAGTGTCCAGCTCTCCCTGGGGCTGGGGGGGCTCTGGGGGTGTCTGGGGCCCCTGGCCAGGGGCTCTGGGGACTGGGGGCCAGGGAAGATCTGGCAGGACCCTGGCTGGGGCTGTGGGGGTGTCTGGGGCCCCGGCTGTGGGGTCTGGGCTCTGGGGACTGGGGGGTGTCTGGGGGCTGCTACTAACCCTGATCCTGCACCCGGATCAGTTTGTGCCACAATCCTGGCTCCAAGCGCGGCCAGGCAGCCCCCAGCCAGGCCCACTCACCCTGGTAACTTTCTATCCACTTACCAAACACTGTCAAGTGAAATCACAGATTTTGCTTTTTTCTGCTCTTGAAAACTGCAGGAACTTCTGGTCCCGCAGGGAATATTCATGCTGCCTTCCTCCCCCCCCCAGTCCTTGTCCTAGATCTTGGGGGTGGGAAGGGGGCTAGAAATGCCACACAATGGTCTCTTCCACAGCGTTCTGGACTCCTTCTTTCTGAAATCTGGTTTCATTGAGACCATTGTTAATCCAGACTCACTGCATGGAAAGACAAGGAGTGACTCCAAATGGACAGTGGGGCAAATGAGATCAGCAGTTCTCCCTGTGAGGAGGGGCTTTCATTAGCTGCTCTCCCCAGAGAGCTAAAGGAGGGAAGCTGCTCAAACGCTCTGTCCCTCTCTGCCCGGGATATTGGGGTTCAGCTTCCTGGGGCAGTCGCTGCAGCCTCCATTGTGATCTGGGAGACCAGGCTTAGCAGCTGCTGCTCCCCCAGCGGGGCTCTGTGCTGGGATGTGCCCTTAATTAAAGCTGCTTCTCTGCCCTGCCCAGGGGATGACTTTCTCCAGCTGCTACTAACCCCTTGGGGCAGCCCTGGGCTCTGTTAATACAAATTCTACCAGACTCCAGGTAACAGACAGACCTCAGGGAAAGTGCTGGGGACTGGCAAGAAGGTGACTCTGCACAAACAGCCCCTCGTCATTTCTTCCCATTAGCAATTGCCAGAAGCAAATCCAGCCATGGGAGAGCAAAGCCCCCAGGAATGGGACTGTCCCAGCCAGAGGGGCAGGGAGAGAGGACAGGGGAAGGAGAGACTGAAAGGGGCAGTGGGAGAAATGAGTGGGGGGAGAGATTTCCAGCTCTCTAGTCCACCCAGACACATGTATTGCAGCATCCCTGGGCAGAACCACTTTCCAGTGATCAAGAAAAGAATCAGACAGAGGAAAAAAGCTGGTTCTTGACTCCATATTCCCCCTGCTGGGGTGTGACTGCCGGGGGGTCAGTGTCCGAGGGAATCCCCCACAGTGACTCCTTTGGTTCTGCTCTTTTCTAGCCTTGTGTTCAGAGACTTAGTTATGAGATTGGGGGAGGGAGAAGGAAGGTTAAAAATCTCTCTGTGGGCTTAGCCTGGCAGGAGGGGCCAGCTCCACACTGTAATAAAGAGATTGAGCATTTTCCCAGGATGGCAGAATCTAGGATGTCTGTCTGCAGGGAAAGGGCCTGGGGGAATCGTCCTGTGACATTAACTAAAGCCTGTTCTGTAACCCCCACAACTGCCCTTCTCACCCTCCCAGGCTGCAGAATGACGTCCATGTTTCACTCCAGCTCATCCCATCCTGCCATGGGACAGGGGAGAGAAATGGCTGCAGAGGAGGCTGTTCAGGTAGGGATTATCGGGGGGTTGCTGGTGGGTTCCTGCAGGAGGGAGAGGGACAGCAAATACACCGGAGATGGGAAGATTTGCACAGTCTGGTTTGGAGCGGGGCAGGAAATGCACAAGATGGGGAAGGGAGGAGGACAGCTTGTGACATTCCTGCTGGGGGGAGTTTAATAAATGGCCCAGATTCTAGTAACAGACCCATGAGATTAGGAGGTGGAAATACCCTAATTTGTGAAACAGAAAATAACCCTCCTACATGGGGCTAGGAAAACTGACCAGACTCCCAGTGCTGGAGCCTGACCTGACTAACCAGCGGCTGCTGTGAGATATGAAGGGGGCACCCACAAGTGAGGTTTAGGGGAGATTCCCCTCCCTTCATATCCAGCTCCTCACAATGAGGAGGGTGTTGGGCTTCCTACGAGGGAGCTCTCCCTGGTCCCTGCTAGGGGCTCCCTCTCCTCTATCAGTCTGTGGCTAGTAGGCGTGTGATGGATCTGCTGGGAGAGACAAGGGGCTCTGTATTCATCCCCTTAACCTGGTGTTTCCAGGATGCTCTGAGTGGGGTGGAGGTGGGACTCTGACTGTGATCCACCCAGAGCTTGCATTTGATTGGCTTCTCTCCCCCACAAATAGTGGGAGTGGGGCATCAGGTACTGAGTGTTAGACCCTTGCTCTTTCAGGGGCCAGTGACCTTCGAGGAGGTGGTTGTGTATTTCTCCAGGGAAGAGTGGGCTCTGCTGGACCCTGCTCAGAGAGCCCTCTACAGAGACGTCATGCAGGAGAACTATGAGAATGTGATCTTGCTGGGTAAGGATTCCTGTCCCCTCAGTTCTTGGAAGGGGAAATGAAGAGATACAGTTCATGCCAGCCCCACAATGCTACCTCTGCTCTGCCCTGTCTCTGCATCCTCCCAATATGCCAGGGACCCACACACTGCCACAGACGCTCCCCTACTGCAGAACACAGGAACAGTATTGCACAGTGTCAAATATCTCCTGTTTGCACAAGTAAACTTCTTTGAGATGCGGCGACCACATCTGCACGCAGTGTTATGCTCCTACAAAGCACACGGGATCTTTATAGAGGAAGGTAAATACACAGCATTTATTCAGAATACAACAGTTAGCATATGCTTCTCTCTCCCCCCCACCCTATATCTCCTCCCGTCCTGCCAGTGATGTTCATAGTTACCAGTTTGTTGTAGCTCGAGTCAATCTAATGGCCAGTTAGATTCAGCACGATTGTGGGGCTGGGCTCTTGTCGGTCGCGGTCCAATGCCCCTGGAGTGTGGCATGACAAACCCAAAGTCCCATGGCCAAGCACCCTGGATCTTATAGTTTTTTTCCCCTTTGTTGAAGTCTATGGATTTTGCTGTATCAGTTTGTGATCGGTTACTTCTTAACTGGTGTAAACATTCCAGTGCACCTCCGAGAGGGTCAGCCTATCCTTTGCTCTGATTTAATCAATTGTCCTCAGGGGTGCCAGCCTTTACCTCAGGGTCATCAATCTGCCCTTCGTTATGGATGCACGTTGATGATTCTTTGATGTCCTTTAAGTCTCTTGACTCCTTCTTCCTTGACTCTGGCTATAACAATGGCCTTTACACCTTCTCTTTTCCTGATGCATACATCCTCATTCACACAAACCCACTGAGAATACAAACAGTAGTATTTTATATCGAGCAAAAAGGCATTGCAAATGAAACCTTGCCTTCAGTGTTTCTCTAATCTACTTAACATAGACACAATAGAGAATCCTGTCTCTTACTTACTTAACCTTAAAACAAAGACATGTATATTTAACTAGAGTGCCTAATTTGTAATACATAGAGGAAACCATAGTAGACAGTGTAACTTATCCTAAAACAAAAGGTGACCATAATCAGTCAGAAGGATTGTTCTGGTCTGTCATTCCTTTCTTTTCTGCTATTCAAACAGGGTGGCTGACAGGATGAAATCAAATCGTACATTAAATTCTCCCAGTATATTATAAAATCCAGCTCCTACAGCCGTATTCGAGATGTGGGTGCACCATAGATTTGTATACAGGCAATATGATATTTTCTGTCTTTTCTATCCCTTGCTTAATGATTCCCAACATTCCGTTCGCTTTTTGACTGCTGCTGCACATTGAGTGGATGTTTTAAGAGAACTATCCGTGACGCCAAGTTCTCTCTCTTGAGTGGAAACAGCTAATTTAGACCTCATCATTTTATATGTCTAGTTGGGATTATGTTTTCCAATGGGCTGCACTATGTGCTATCCTGACATCTAGTACTGCTGAGATCCTGCATTCAGTACTATCCCTGCCCTTCCTGTTCCCTTTCTCCACTGAACCCCACCAGACCATGGTTACTGTCCCCAGCTTCCCCAGGACTCTCTCATTGTCTCTGGACCTCTCCGTCAGCAAGAAGCAGTGGCAGGGAGACTTGCCCTCTCTCTGGAGTCTTGGATTTCTGGGACATGGATTTACTTTCTCTGTGTTTTGGGAGCCTCTTTGAAATTGAGTGTCTGTGACATTAACTACAGTGCAATCTGGAGTGTTGAACAGCTGTGTCCCCTCAGTTTCCCAAGCTGGGGTGACTTTTACTCTGTTTTACTGTGAGAGCAGCCACTCCTGGGCAGTTAACACACAGTCTCCAGCATGTAACTCGCTCCCAGCTACAGTATTGAGTGCTGCTAGTCAGCGACTCAGGAGTTACAGTGCAGCACAGGAAAACCCCAGAAAAGTCTCTGTTCCCAGACTTCCCCCAGAAATGTGCATCTTTCCCTGTCCAGCACACTACTGAACAAGGCAAGCTCATATGAAGTCTGTCATTTCATCAGTGGAAACTGACATGCACCAGCCTTGTTATCCCATGTAGATGAGTGGACTCACCGCTGCGGCACCCCCTGCTGGTGACTTCTGGGAATTAGCTCATTCCAGCTCCCGCGCACCCTCTGCAGGCCGGTGATCCGCCTGTCCTCTGGCCTCCCATGTCCCTCCCTGGACCTGGTGCCCCTTTTACCTGGGGTGCTGCCCTCTGGCAGTAACCCCTCAGTCTTAGGGTCTCCCCTCCCCAGGGAATTCCCACCCACTATTCCCACCTCGGCTCAGTATAAGGCCAGTCATCGTCTAGCCCCACACCCTGGGGCAGGCTGCAGTATCAGCCACTCATCACTGGCAAGGAGGGTTTGGACCTGCTGCCTTTGCCTACCCCTGGGCTGCCCTCTGCAGCCCCCCAGTACCTATTGCCTTCTGCTAGGCCGCAACCTGGGGCTTTCCAGGCTGGAGCTCCCCAGCTCCTCTGCCTTTCCCCAGCCCTGCTCCACTCAGGTACCCTGTGTCTAGCTCCCTGCAGTCAGGCCCATCTCCCTCTACAAACAGAGAGAGATTCTATCTGCCCCGGCTTCTCTGCCTTTATAGGGCAGCTGAGTCTGCTTGGGGCGTGGCCCCAGCTGCAGCCACTTCCCCCAAGCAGCCCAACCTAAAAGCTGCTTTCTCCAGCCACAGCCCCCTCCCAGGGCTGTTTTTAACCCTTCAAAGCAGGAGCGGACGTCCACCCCGCTACATCCCAAATGCAGTTTCCAACACACTTTAATCCAAACACGCTAGTTGGATAAAACAATAAAACAAGATTGTTAATTACCAAAAAAAAAAGATTTTAAGTGAGTACAGGTAACAAGTCATAAAAGTCAGAATTGTTTACAGAAGAAATGCAAGATAAACCACAAATAAATTTGTTAGTCTCTAAGGTGCCACAAGTACTCCTGTTCTTTTTACAAACTAACATGTAAGTCAGGGGTGGGTAAACTACGGCCCGCAGGCGACATCCGGCCCCTGAGCTCCCGGCCGGGGAGGCTCCCCCGTCCCCTCCCCTCCCCTCCTCTCCCCTGCTGTCCCCTCGCCCCCGCTGTCCCCCTGCAGCCTCAACATGCCGCGCCCTCAGCGCTCTGGCCCACCGCTCCTGGGCAGTGCTGCAGCGGTGGGGCTGCAAGCTCCTACTGTTCTGAGTGGCATGGTAAGGGGGCTGGTCTGCGCGCTCCTGAGGGACCCCGTGTCTAGCTGCAGCAGGCCGCATGGCTGTGGTAAGGGGGCCAGGGCCGGGGGGTTGGATAAGGGGCAGAGAGCCCTGGTGGGCAGTCAGGGGACAGGGAGCAGGGGACGGTTGGGCGGGCGGTCAGGGGATGGAGACCTGGGGGGTTTGATAGGCGTAGGAGTCCCAGGGTCTGTCAGGGGGCGGGGGTGTGGATATGGGTTCATATCCAGGACCCCACCCCCTACCCAACCCCGTTGCTACCTGTCCCTTGACTGCCCTGACCTCTATCCACCCCCTTGCCCACTGACAGACCCTTGGGACTCCCACACCTATCCAGCCCCCGTCCTCCCAGAACCTCCGCCCCATCCAATGGTCCCCTGACTGCCCCCTGGGACTCCCTGCCCCTTATCCAACGCCCCCACCTCCTTACCATGCCGCTCAGAGCAGCGTGTCTGGCAGCCACATGGACCACGCAGAGCCAGACACATTGCCCTGCAGGAGCGCACAGCCCCGCCCCGCCCCGCAGGAGCACTGCCCGCACGGTGGTGTGGCTGCGGGGGAGGGGCTAGCCTCCCCAGCCAGGAGCTCAGGCACTGGGCAGGACGGTCCTGTCGGCTGGATGTGGCCCGTGGGTCGTAATTTGCCCATCCCTGATCAAGGGCATAAACCTATTGAGTCAGCAAGACATGCAGGGGTATGTCTGTGTGCTGAGACTTCCGAGGCTTTTCCATGCCCTGTGCTGTGAAGCTTGTGTTTGGGACACAGGAAGTACAAGCCACATGGCAAAAGGAATATAAAGGGCAGCTGCATCATCTCCATTTTGTCTTCAATCCCTCTTCCTACCTCTGGAGCAACTTCTCTACAAATTGAAGCCTGGAACAAAGGACTGAAAGACCCATCGAACTTGTGGATGTGTTCCAGACGGACTTTCAAGCCAGCAGCTCAACAATACTGCTAATAACCTGATATATAGATTTTGGAATGCATCTCACTGCTTTTCCATTTAACAACTTTTTTTGTGTCGTGTCCTGTCTTGTCTTTCCATGCTAAAGGATTGGCTGGCAGTGTGGTCTTTTGGGTAAGATCCAAACCTATAGTGATCTTGTAATGTGGCTGACCTTTTGGGGTCAGAAAAACATTTTGTATATGAGCAGAGTTTTTAAATAACCTCTCACTGTACTGGACCTAGGTGCTGATTGGGAGTCGGAGAACTGGAATGCAATAAAGGGGGCCGTGTGATTTCTTTTTTCAGCTTCTCGATAACCCGTGTGTGGGATCAGAAGCACAGTTTGTGACTGATCGTTGAGTTTAACTTCAGTGTTAACCACCAGTTTTGGGAGCATCTGCTCTCCCTTTTTCATCCTGCCCTGACCCTGGCATTTTCAGTGCGGACTGCCCCAGGCACACCCGTCACACTAAGCACTGAAGTTAAATTAATAGAATGTTTTTTATGACAGAGTTATGAAATCAAGTGACCTCCTTTGTTTTCTTTCATCTGAGCAGGGTTTCCAATTTCCCAACCTGATGTGATCTCCCAGCTGGAACAAGGGGAAGAGCCATGGGTCCCAGACCTCCAGGGTTCAGAGGAAAGAGAGATCCTGAGAGCTCCCTGCACAGGTGAGGAAATATTAAACCAACTCAGAATCTGTAAGTGCCTGAAGGAAACATCTGGGATGCCCTACAATGCCCTTGGAAGGTCTCTCAGTTCATTACTGTCCCTAGCAGGGGTCGTATCCTTAGGGTAAATATAGCTCATGGCTTCCTGTAGACACTAGCAGACACCAGGCAGTAGCTTCCTCCCTTCCCCCTGTGAATTTGGATGGGATGTGAAGCCTGAATCGATCCCTCCTCTCTCCTGTTTGGGGAAGAACTTGGGGGAGTTCAGTTCCTGATTTTTATTTGACCTCTCTCCAGTACCTGTATTGGTTTGGCCTTCCCCTTTCCATCCCTGTCTGAGGTTTCTGTCTCTATCACAGCAGGTGACGCAAGGGTATGTGAGAAAGAGGAGCAGAATTCTCAGCAGGAGACTGTTGAGCAAGTGGATAAACACAGAGCATTATCGCAAAGATCGAAAAGGAATGTGTCCTG
This sequence comes from Mauremys mutica, assembly GCF_020497125.1. Taxonomy (NCBI): domain Eukaryota; kingdom Metazoa; phylum Chordata; order Testudines; family Geoemydidae; genus Mauremys; species Mauremys mutica. The sequence continues at coordinate 62,314 of NW_025423006.1, read as the reverse complement.
GAGTCATAAGCAGGAAAAATCCCGTGACATTCAGCACAGACCAGAAGGAGAGCAGGGAAACCAGCCAGGGGAGAAAGTGGATAAATGTATTTCCTGTCAGGAAACTCAGAAAGACCTCAAGGAAACCAAAACACAACAGGAAATCCTGAGCGGAAAGAGAAAAAAGACATGCACTCAGTGTGGGAAAAATATATGTGATTACTCCATCCTTCTAAAGCATCACAGAATCCACACAGGGAAGAGGCCCTATGAATGCAGTGAGTGTGGAAAAACCTTCAGTCGCAGTTTGCACCTTATTAGGCATCAAAGAATCCACACAGGGGAGAGGCCCCATGAATGCAGAGAGTGTGGGGAAAAATTCAGGCACAGCTCAGTCCTTATTAGGCATCAGAGAATCCACACAGGAGAGCGGCCCTATGAATGCAGTGACTGCGGGAAAACCTTCAGTCGCAGTTCACACCTTATTAGGCATCGGAGAATCCACACAGGGAAGAGGTCCTATGAATGCAGTGAGTGTGGGAAAAGCTTCACTAGCAGATCAGGCCTTTATCAACATCAGAGAATCCACACAGGGAAGAGGTCCTACGAATGCAGTGAGTGTGGGAAAAGCTTCACTAGCAGATCAGGCCTTACTGGGCATCAGAGAATCCACACAGGGGAGAGGCCCTATGAATGCAGTGAGTGTGGGAAAACCTTCAATCGCAGCTCAAACCTTCTTACCCATCAGAGAATCCACACAGGGGAGAGGCCCTATGAATGCAGTGAGTGTGGGGAAACCTTCAATCGCAGCTCAGTCCTTATTAGACATCGGAGAATCCACACAGGGGAGAGGCCCTATGAATGCAGTGAGTGTAGAAAATGCTTCACTGATAGCTCAGCCCTTTCTCAACATCAGAGAATCCACACAGGGGAGAGGCCCTATGAATGCAGTGAGTGTGGGGAAACCTTCAATCGCAGCTCAGTCCTTATTAGACATCGGAGAATCCACACAGGGGAGAGGCCCTATGAATGCAGTGAGTGTAGAAAATGCTTCACTGACAGCTCAGCCCTTTCTCAACATCAGAGAATCCACACAGGGGAGAGGCCCTATGAATGCAGTGAGTGTGGGGAAACCTTCAATCGCAGCTCAGTCCTTATTAGACATCGGAAAATCCACACAGGGAAGAGGCCCTATGAATGCAGTGAGTGTGGAAAAACTTTCAGTCGCAGTTCACACCTTATTAGGCATCAGCGAATCCACACAGGGGAGAGGCCCTATAAATGCAGTGAGTGTGGAAAAACCTTCTGTGGGCACTTAGCCCATGTTAGTCATCAGAGAATCTGCAAGGGAGATCAACAACATAAACACCTCTAGGGCTATCAATACTTTTTTTTCTTTTATAATCTTCCTGATTCCCACATAGTAACGTTTAAAGCTGTTTGAACTGTTTGCAGCATGGTTATCCCTCAGTTTGACCAGATGAGTGGCCCATTTTTGCCTTTTGCAGTTTGCCCTGTTTTGAGGTGGACCCATTTGTCCTTTCTATCAACTCCATTATCCCATGAGTAATTCAAGTGTGCCCTTCCTATCAGGAACCAGGGAGCATCACATTTATACTATTCTTCCTATTTCAAAGTTATTGTTAGTCACCAGTGATACAGATTGTATCATTGCCACTTGTTCTCACGTTGCTCTGGGTTGTGCTGAAGAGCAGATATAATGGGAATTTTTCAAATTATATTTAAATGAAGAGGAGCAAGGGCAGGAAAAAAAGTGTAATTTCAGCCTCTGTGACACTGGAAGGAGATGAGGAAACTCAGAGATTCCCTCCTTCCCCATCACTGCAGAACTGCTACCTTTTGTCTGAGCCATGCAGAGGTTATCTTCATCACATTCTTTCCGTCCACTTCTCAAAGTGTCCTGTGAGGACGAGTTCTCAGCTGTCTGTGCTTGGAGATGATGCTTTGACTTCTTTAATCGTATATCAGAGTTGCTATGACTGGAGATGAAAGTGTCAAAGACCTGGAAGGGGAATTCAAATGGATCCCAAACACAGTGTGCTCATTGGGAGTTTAAATCCCAGGTTCCATCTATTGGTAAAGCCACTTCTGGCAGGTGAGTGGTTTTGTCCCCCATTATGGCAATGCTCGGATACTAAAAAATTTGTAAATAACATAACTGGCTATTGAGACAGTGCTGAGTGAAGTATGTTTGAATGGATCAGAGGAGAATGTGATGGGAGAATCTCTTGTCCTGATTCTGAATAATCAGATGTAACCTGCTCTGGAATTTCACTTCACACTTTCATTGCCGTGTATTCTATATCTCTGTGATGTGGGTTTCTATCTTTCCTGGAGGCTGTTTGGTCACCCAATTAGATATTAGTTCAGTTTGATAGGATGTAGCTGAGCTTTATTGGAGAATTTAAGACAAATGACCATTTCCTAAAGTCGTCATTTCTCACTTCAGGTTTGCTTTTTCCCCATCCCTGCATGATGACATGGAGAAAGTTCAAGTGCAGTTCTGTCAAAGGAGAGAACTCTCCAATTTACTGGACATGCTAACCAACAAACAGCAGTGATTTAAAATTTCCACTCGGAAATGGTGTACAACAGCAGCACCTGAACTAACTGAAGGAAGTGCATATGATCACAGTGTAGTTCAATTGTTTAAGTCAATATTGTCTCATATGATCTGGGGAGAGAATTCCATGGTAAGTGATTTTGAACTAGGCACAATGCCCATGTGTTTGGTTTCCAAAGCATTTATAACCCAGGCCCCACAGAAGATCTCTCCTAGCCAATCCTATGTTATGGGAGATGCCCTTCATGACACAGATGTTGAGGAAATAGAAGTGGGTTTTTTGTTGAATTTATCCTTTCTGGATGCTAAAAATGTGTGTTTTGTAAATCTAATAGCTGCAGAAAAAAAATTATTTTTCAATAGAAACTCCAGCTCTGGTAACTAACAGAGATTCTGATCCAGGCCTGTATCCAGTTCCTTGCCTGGACCTGTGCCACCAAATTAAAGAAAGGCTGGGCATGTTCTGGGAAGCCATTCCTCACTAACACTGCTGAGATTTTGAGTGGTTTTTTAAAGGATTCCACTTCAGAGAAGTGTAAATTTACCCTAACCAAGGCCAAGGATTTGGAAAGAGTCCACACCCAGTTCTTGGTTTCTGCCCCAGTAAAGGAAGCTATGGTGGCCAATGACCCAAGGAAAATTGTTTGTACCACTCCACTTCCTAGTTCTGTGTCACTGATGACAGTTCCAGAGGATACCAGGGTTAGATTGAGAACAATCATCCTTCACCATTTGGATCCAAAGAGAGAGTGCTTCCTAGGACGTTCCTTCCCTGTGGATCCCAAACTGGCTGCCTGATTGAGTAACAAGGACTTTCAGGCTGTAAAAATGATAACCAATGAGGCAATGAATGTATCAGGCTCCAATTTCAGACTTCTGGATACACACATGTTGAGTCCTGATTCCATGCTTTTGTGTCTGATCCTGTGGCTACACAATAAAGCTGATCTTGGCACAGCTGCACCAATGTAGCTGTGCTGCTGTAGCACTGCTATTACAGGCTCTCTAAGCCAGTGGGAGAGATCTCTACAGTCAAACTTGATTAGTCCAGGTTCTGCAAGCGGCAGCAGCTATGTTGGCAGGAGAAGCTCTCCTGCTGATGTAGCGCTATCTATACCGGGGGTTAGGTCTGTGTAGCTATGTTGCTCAGCTGTGTGGATTTTTCACACAGCTGCACAATATACTTTTACTGATAAATGTCTTTAGTGTAGACCAGACAGTTTTACCTTGTGTTTTATGCATTTACATCATTTCTCCTCTAGCTTCTCCTACTTTGAAAGATTTAAAAGTGTGAAAAGAGGTACTTTTTCCTCATGATGCAAACATTCCCACATAGGAGACCCCTTCCTCCAACACATATGGCAGAAGATCCTGAGATATATGAACTCACAGAAGTGGTTGGGACAAACCACAACTTGAGCCAAGGTTCAGTTGTTGGCAATGGGCATTAAAAGAAAACTAACATATATGACAAGAATTTGTGATCATTTAATATGTTCTTGTTACCTATTAAAATGAAATTATAGGTGAAGTTATTGGTTAAAGAGTAAGAAACTAACTGTGTGATAATCTGAATTATTTTGGAAAACTGAAAGTTGTCTTGTTTTTTGTTTCGTTAGTCGTACAGGAAATGATGGCTAATCTTGAAAAGTTAATTTGATTTAATTTACTCCTTGTAGTGTAAGGAGTTCTGGTAGAAAACCTCACTCCAATGGTTGAGGTGGAAGAATGTGTGAGAGAAAGAGTGTGTAAGAGAAAATTGGCCCAGTATCGATTTTAATTTTTTGTGTTTTCAGATAGAACTTATTTTGCTTAGTTTCAAAGTCACTCTATTAAAATGAAAGCTACTCAAAGAGATAAATTGTCTAAGTTTTTACCCACTTAGACCGTAAGGGTCACTGACTTGCCCACTTCTCTAATTTGCAAAGGAAAGGCCTGACGTCTGTCATAGGTAGAAAGCTGCAATCATCAACCATCAGTATGAAGGAAAAAGCTGAAGTCCATTGCCTTTCTGGTCACATCTAAAGGCTGGTCTGTGCTGAAAAGCTATGTTGACATGGCCACAGCTCTCGGGGTATGAAAAGTCCTCTCCACTGAGAGAAGTAGTTAATGTGATCTGAGCCCCACTGTAGACAGTGTTAGGTTAGCAGAAGAATATTTCCAGTGTTTGAAGTGTAGACACAGCCTTAGACAGATTGATCCCCTCTGGGAAGCGAGTCATGACATCAATTCCAATTTTGACCCATCTCCCTATGTGTGAGAAAGTTACTCGTATGGAGGGCTGAGCCAGTTGTCCGATCGCCTGGTTCCTCAACTGTAGCTACAGCCCTTAGTGCCCATCAATCCAAAGACTGAGAGAAATGGAGAGTTCCAACCATTGTCATTTTAGTATCTGATTGTTCATCTCTATTTTTTGTGCTGGTCTTTCTATTCTATCAAGGTGTGACTGGGATTCCCTGGAGCAGGGGTTCCCAACCTTTTTCTTTCTAAGGCACCCACTCAACATGGTATACAAACTCTACAGCCCACCTGTGCCACAACAACTGTTTTTCTGCATGTCCAGTAGATTAAAAGCCAGAGCTGTCGTTAGGAGGTAGCCAGCAGAGCAATTGTACAGGGCCCCATGAAGTTAAGTTGCTTTGGCTTCAGTCCCAGGTGGGAGAGCTCAGATTTCAGATTTCTGATCTGAACCCCAGTGAGTCTAACACCGGCCCTGCTTTCTGGTATATTTCTCCCACCCTGAAACCAGCTCGCTGCCCCCCAGGGGGCTCCGGCCCCCTGGCTGAGAACCACGGTCTTGGAGCTCTGGCTAGAAGGAGGGAGCAAAGCTGCTGCCTTTCCTGATGGCTGAACTCAGGCCCTCAGAGTGGGATGTTCCTGCCCTGCCAGCAACACCAGGAAAGCTCCTTGAGCAGCTGCCTGGCCTCAGGGACAGTCAAAGCCTGCAGGGCCCCAGGGGCAATGAAGCAGCTGGGTCAGGCTGGGCACCCTGATTCCCAGAGAACTGCCCTGGCTCCCTGCTCAGCAGCAAAAAAGTCAATTCCCCCCACCTCTGATGAATCAGCCTGGAGCTCCGTGCAGAGCTGGGGGTTTCTCCTTTCACTCCTGCTGGGGAGTGCCGGGGTCCCAGGGGCATTTCTAGCAGAGCATTCGGAACTGAACTGGGGGAACCAGCCTCTCATTACAGAACACTCACGTTCAGACCACATCTTTATTTACAGTTTTTTATAATATGATATAATCCTTCAATCCTAGTGTCACCATCGATAGCATGGCATGTTCAGCCTGGTGGTATACCAAGGGGAAAACTAACCAGCTCTTCAAATCCAAGAGAGTGGAGATAAATCACCTCTCTGAGTCAATGCGGGGTAATCAATAGGCAGACAGTGGCCAAATCCCTTTTGAATGGACCCCAAAATCTTTTTATTTACTTATCATCATTGTTATTTTTTATTATTATTTACACTGCAGTCTGGACCTTGACTAGACCCTGACCAAAACTTTTGGCTCTTTACAAAAAATAACAGATTACCCCTAAGAACGGGGTTGTGTTACATTCCTTATGTCCTCGCTCCATCTTGTGGCCATTTCCTTTCCCTCCTTTCAGTGAAAGGCTTTGGGATTTTGTGTAGAAACTTTATTTCCTCGGGAGAGACCCCGGAGCGGGGCCTGCCTGCATGTACCAAGCACCCACTAGATTAGAAGGTGACAGACCAACACCCGTAAGACGAGGCAGCCGTCCCTGTCAAAAAAATCATCTCCCTTCTTCACTTGAGTGACAGCCTGAATGGTTCCTTCTCCGGGCAGAGCCCCAAGGACTGGCATCATCAGCAACAAAGCCATGTGTCCGTAGCAGGAACCAACCCAAAATGTGCTTTCAAAGGAGCTGTCTCCTTCCTTCTGGGGTAAAATCTGCCATTATGGTCATTGATTTTAATTTCCCTTCTCTGAGGGCAGAGATGGGGTTGGAGCTACCTCAGGCTGGGCTGTACAGCCCATGTCCCCGTCTGTCAGTCACTCTGGGAACCTGCCTTTGCTCCTAGCTGACAGGCTGCCTCCAGCCTCTCCGGTCAGCTCCTCAGCTTGGTGTGGGGTGGGTGAGTCACTTGACAAGCATAAGTGGCACATAGGGGAGCTACTTTCCCCAGATGCATTGGTGGTATAGGGGTGAGCATAGCTGCTTTCTAAGCAGTTGACTTGGGTTTGATTCCCAGCCAATGCAGGGGTGTGGTATTTTCTCTGCTGGGAATGGGTTTAATTTCACTCACATTGTATCAGTTTAGCAATGGAATGAGGGAATCAGTGTCCCAAATCCAGGCAGGTCATTAAACACACAGTGGAGAAAGAAAGGGGCAGGACTACACAATGCGCTGTTGTGGAGTCATCCTGGTATTACAATGTTTTATTGATTTTTAATTTGTTTCCCTTTACTTCCCTTTTAGACTCAGAGCCTTTAAGATCAGAAGGGACCAGTGTGATCATCTAGTCCGACCTGCTGCACCTTGCAGGCCAAAACACCCCACCCACCCACTCCTGTAATAGACCCGGGGGAGGGGAGCCTGGCTGCGGGCAGAGGCTGCCCTGCTGCAGCAGGATCCGGCAGCATCAAGCTTCTGCCCCCACAGAAGAGAGAGGGGGCGGAGAAGAGCAGGCTGGGCACCCTTTGGACCGTGGGTCCAGCGCCATGGCACCAGTTGCACCATGGTAAATCCAGTACTGGTGGGAGGGGAGGCAGCTCTGTGCACTGCCCCTAACCCAGGCAGCACATGGAGGCCCTCTGCTCCCCTCCCACCATGGGTGTGCAGAGATGTGCCAGCAGCACTGAGGTGGCTCCCTGCCCACTCTGCCTCTGTCCGTCAGTGCCGCTCCCAGAAGTGGCCGGCATGTCCCAGCATCCCCTGGGGCGGGGGGAGTGTCTCCATGAACTGTCCCTGCCCCGAGTACCAACTCCGCAGCGCCCATTGGCCAGGAACTGCAGCCAATGGGAGCTCTGGGGGCAGGGCCTGCAGGCAGTGGCACACAGAGACCCCCTCGCCCCGCTCACCTAGGAGCTGCTGCCGGAGGGTTGTGTGTACCAGTCACTTTGGGAGCTGCAGTGTCCAGGGTAAGCGCCACCCCTCCTGCACCCCAACCCCCTCCCCCAGCGCAGAGCCCGCACCCCACACCCAAATTTCCTCCCAGAGCTTTGCTTGTCTTCCTTTCACCTAGAACCGTCCTTCTTCTCCTGGGGTGCAAGTAGCCATCCCTGGGAAGCCAAGAAGCAGGCACAGGATTCTGCCTCCCAGCAGCCAACCGCACCTCCCCAGGCTTTGCAGAATGAATGGTGGTGCTCTACTTACCCCACTTAGCTGCATTGAGGTGCTTAGCTTCTGCCCTGCCTTCCTCAGCTCGACTTTCCTCTTTTTCCCCATTTCTGCCTCAGTCCCTCCTTTGGCAAGTCACACAAAGGAGGCAGCAGGAAGAGCCGGCCACCATAGGCCAACCTCCAAGGGCAGAGGAGACCAAACCACAAGGCTAACAAAGGTGACTGGCCCAGATCCTCTAGCTTTCCCCTGGCGATGCCAAGGCTTTTTCTCAGCTCATTTCACCACCCTCTGCCATGCAGGAGTTGGGGTTATCACAGGGATAGGCCAGTGGTAGCAGTAAGAGCGCCTTGCTAGACAGAGAGAAAGAGTGAACCCATCTGTTCCTGCCTGGTTTCAAATCAGGAACCTTCTGCGTGTTAGGTAAATGTGATAACCACTACACTACAGAAACTCTGTGGCAGTGTTTGCTCCCTCCCTTCATAAGAACAGCCATACTGGCTCAGACCAAAGGTCCATCCAGCCCAGTATCCTGTCTGCCAACAGTGGCCAATGCCAAGTGCCCCAGAGGGAGTGAACCTAACAGGTAATGATCAAGTGATCTCTCTCCTGCCATCCATCTCCACCCTCTGACAAACAGAGGCTAGGGACACCATTCCTTACCCATCCTGGCTAATAGCCATTCATGGACTTAACCTCCATTAATGTATCTAATTCTCTTTCAAACCCTGTTATAGTCCTAGCCTTCACAGCCTCCTCAGGCAAGGAGTTCGACATGTTGACTGGTGCTGTGTGAAGAACTTCCTTTTATGTGTTTTAAACCTGCTGCCTATTACTTTCATTTGGTGTTCCCTAGTTCTTATATTATGGGAACAAGTAAATAACTTTTCCTTATTCACTTTAGGGTGTGGGGTCTGGGCTGGGCTGACTTTAGTCCCAGGCTGGGGTCTCCTGAATGGTGGGAAACATCCTTGGCTGCTACCCAGGGATAGCAGCTACTGGTGACATACCAGGGCTGGGATGAGAGGGGAATGTTGCATGGACTTTATCATACAGGGCCCATCCTGCTTCTCAGAGCCCACAGGTGAGAATCTAGAGAAGAGTGAATCATTTCTCAGCTGCATTCTCAGGAGAAGCCGGTAGCCGTCCTTGACCAGACACCCAGGAGAGCAACCACGGCAGTTCTGCGGAGAGCTCTGGCTGCCAGGGAACCAGTTAGAAGAGGGAGTGCTGGGGGCTCTGCAGTTTTTGCAGTGGGGCTGTCTCAGGAGTCACAGGTGGCTTTGTTCGGGGGTGGGGAAGTAGGGACTACAGGATGTGAGGCTGGCTGAAATGAAACTGCACAAAAAACCTCCCCCTTTGCTCCAGCTATGGCCCTACTTTGGCCTCTCCCCCTTTCATAAATACCTCCATATCTACCCCGGCTCTCAGAAACCCCCTCTCTCCCATGGGTATTTTCACAGTTTCTTCATTTTTTCATGGAGAGAGAGAGAAAAAAAACAAGCCTATTAATTTGAGCTACCGACACAGTTCACAGCATGAAATACACAATTTTGTGTTCAATGAGTTGTGTTCATTTACATAACATGAAAAATATGTTTTGGGCAATGCATGAAAACCTCACTGCATTGAACAACCCACTTGATATAGTTAATGTACTACAGAATATTTGAAGAAGTTAAGAAAGATGTGCTTATAAATTAACATGTTGTGCCATTTACACACGCACAAGACAGAAGAAACTCAATTATTTGAGCTACTAAAATTTCCACTTTCTCACAGCATTTTAGTTCTCAAGGTTGTTTTAATTTTTTTTTTTTGGAACTAGAAATGGGGAAAGAGCACATTGAAGTCAGTGGAATAACTGCAATGAGGGATTAGTCTCATTATTTGCCACTAACAAAACCTTTGTTAACAGAGAGTTAACTTTGACTGTTAATATCTCTTACCTTCCAGAACACTGAGTTCAGTAAAACTCAAACTCTGGAAAAACAGGGAATACAGAGTGAGGTTACATGCCCAGATAACCTTAACTCTTCCCTCTAGAAGAGAATCCCTGATAGCATATGAGAACAAGGAAAGGTTTGGGGACAAATTACAGCTACTTCCCAAGAGTTTGTTTCTTCTGTAATTAATTGATCCTGGCCCCATCAATTGATCCTGGCCTGGTGCCTGGCCGTGGAATTTATTATTTACTATCTTTATACCAGTATAGTTAAAGGCAAAACTGCTTTACAAAAGCTCCTTTATTCTACGTTATACAAACAGGTCACTTCCCAGCTATTTCAAGGAGATGGAATTTTCCTGACCCACAGGGAACTTAAACTAACATGCTCAAGATCACACATTCCTTAGGAGAAAACGAAGGGGAAAAAAAACAAAACCCACCAAACCGTTGCTGTTTCTACCCAAATGATCAATGAGACCAGAAAGTGAGACTGTGCAATTAACTGTCTGGGACTACACTGACTCTGCAGTTACTTGGATGCAGACACACCCAGCTCTACGGTTGGTAAACGTACAGAGACTCTGCTGCTGCTCATGAACTAGCAGCACATGACCTGTAAACTGCTGCCATTTGAATGTATCTGAAAGTCACAAGGAACAACGATCTGTGTTAAAGGAAGGTTGCCATTTATTAGAGCCCCAACTGCTGCCGTGTGCACAAACAGAGGATTGAATGTGTAACAGGGAGTTTGGTAAATCTTTCCCCTGTCTGTGTGTTCCATTCTATGCATCCGAAGAAGTGAGCTGCAGCTCACGAAAGCTCATGCTAAAATAAATTTGTTAGTCTTTAAGGTGCCACAAGTACTCCTGTTCTTTTTTTGGTAAATATTGGTTATTTTAGTTTTGTAACAGGCTCCTGTCCACCTCCAGTAGAGTTTTCAGTCCCAATGGCAACTTACTTACCAAATGTAACACAGACTAGTCCATTCCTCCCAAGTGGATGTGGTTCTTGTTCTTCTGCACATTGTAGCCCATGGAGACCAAGGACCTGCAAATGTGTCTTCATGTGCCTTTGTTTAGTTGATGAAAACAAACCTAGAAACTTAGAGGATTGGAAATGATTTCAGCTGAGGGACATGTTTGCTAGGTTTTGATGCATTTGCACAGGAAAACTTTGAGTGTCCATTCATTTCTGAGATCCCTATTTAGGGGAGCTCCTGAGCATACTGGAAATAGAATTATTTTCATTGAAGAAACCGGCTTGTAAGGGGGCACTTGGATTTGAATGAAGGACCACTTGATCTGCAGTCAAACACTCTACCACTGAGCTATACCCCCATGACATTTGCATAGGCAAGTCCGTGATCTTTAGGATTTTGAAGGACGGGCTCTGCCTCAGAGAGCTCCTTTTCTATTCCCAGACCTCAGGGGTTTTAAAAATGGGGTTTGATTGAACTTTATATACACATGTAGACACCACAGCTTGCACACCCACCAACATAGCTTCCCCCGGTGACATAGCTACCACCTCTCGGGGAGATGGGTTAACTGCACATACAGGACAGCTCTCTCCCCTCCGCTTAGAGCAGCTTCATTATTTATGAATAGGTGGGAAATAACCTCCTGAATGGACAGGAACCAATGTATCAGATATTGCTGTGTCTGCATTCAATATGGGTAACTGGTCATATTGGGCTGGATTAGTAGGAACGTTGCCAGCAGATCGAGGGAAGTGATTATTCCCCTCTAGTCAGCACTGGTGAGGCCACATCTGGAGCATTGCGTCCAGTCCCCCCCCGCCCCACACACACACTACAGAAACAAATTGGAGAGAGTCTAGGGGGCAGGGGAATTACAGGGAGAGGCTGAGGGCAGGGGACTTACGAGGAGAGGCTGAGGGCAGGGCCGCCCAGAGGGGGGTAGGGGGGGGTCAATTTGCCCCAGGCCCTGCAGGGCCCCCAGGAGAATACAGGATTCTATAGTATTGCAACTGTTTTTTATGGAAGGGGCCCCTGAAATTGTTTTGCCTCAGGCCCCCTGAATCCTGTGGGCGGCCCCTGTCCAGACCGTGGTGCTGTCCCCTCACTCCACCCCCTTCCCTCGTTCTCCTCCCTCCGAGGCCCCACCTGTGCTCTGCCCTCACTCCCTTTTGGCCAGTTCCCACCCCTGCTCTTTGGCTGAGGCCTGCTGGTCGCTCGCTCCTCTCCTCCCGCAAGGCCTCCTCACGCCTCTCCACCCCGTACCCCAAGGTCTGCCTGCTGCCCACACCTCTCTGCCCCCTCCCCCGAGACCCACCCTGCACATCACCCACCCCTCTCTGCCCCCTCCCCTGAGACCTGCCCTGCCCATCACCCACACCTCTCTGCCCCCTCCTCCGAGACCCCCCTGCCCAACACCCACACCTCTCTGCCCCCTCCCCTGAGACCTGACCTGCCCATCACCCACACCTCTCTGCCCCCTCCTCCGAGACCCCCCTGCCCATCACCCACACCTCTCTGCCCCCTCCTCCGAGACCCCCCTGCCCAACACCCACACCTCTCTGCCCCCTCCTCCGAGACCCCCATGCCCAACACCCACACCTCTCTGCCCCCTCCCCCGAGACCTGCCCTGCCCATCGCCCACCCCTCTCTGCCCCCTCCCCTGAGACCCGCCCTGCCCATCGCCCACACCTCTCTGAGCCCTCCCCTGAGACCCACCCTGTCCACCTCTTTCTTTGTTATTCCTTGAAACATCAAGGATGGAATAAAAAGCTGAGTTGACTCCAGGGTGAGGAAAGAAAGGAACCACCAACCCCCTGGCAAAGTTCAATGCCCCAGAGAAAACCTGCCCCCTCCTATCGCAATCACTGATTACTGGGGATATGACGGGAAAGGGACTGTCTGAATGATCAAGGCAGGAAATGGACAACAAGCTACAGCAACGTCATTAGCCACAAACACACTCTCCTCATGCTCCAGCCAGAAGGGAAAGGAGCAGGAATTCTTGCAGTTCAGCAATGGACACACTTACACAAGGGCACAGCAGTGTGTGTGTTGTGGAAGCTGGTTTGAGGAAACAACTGGAATTGATCACTCAGTGAGAACAGAACTAGAGTGTAGTGAGAGCCATCTCTCAAATAAGTATTTGTGGCTGAGTGGTTAACAATAAAATAACAATCCTTTGGGGTCTCTCTGCGCAGGGTCAAATCCTTCCAACTATGGAGGAAGTTGTGGTTCTTTAGTTTCAATGGAGCTGGGTCTTGTCTCGCTCTTAAGCTATGTCTGCATGAAAGAGTAATGTGGCTTTAGTTAAAGTGTTTTAATTGAACAGCTGTTGCATGTCTACCCTATGCCCCTGTGTCACCAGAGCACATCCATGCTAGCGTCTCTTGGATCGCCACAGAGAGCAGTGCACTGTGGGTAGCTATCCCACTGTGCAGCTGGCTGCAGGGTGCTTTGGGAAGGGTTTGCAATGCCTCACGGGCTGGTACAGCATCACATGATGCAGGTTTCTGTTCCATTGTTCCATGGGCATCCTACTAGATTGCCAGCTGCTTTCCAACTGCAATGTGTGTGGTGGGGTAGAGAGCATGTGTGTGTGGGGGGGAGAGACAGTGTGTGCGTTGCGGAAGAGTGAGTGTGTCGCACACTGTCTCTAAGTTCAGACAGCTGCTGGAAGCAACCAGCCCTGAGGCAGGGGACAGCCCCGACATCAGCCCCCCTTCTCTCACTGGCTCAGCTCAGCACAGCACTCTTTGTCACACACACACACACTGCTGCCTGCTTAGCTCTGTGTCAGGGGTGCTGGAACAGGGCGTTAGAGGGCCATGGCCCCACCACTCTTTACTGGCTGTTAGGACAAATGATGGAGGGGGAAAAGGGTGCAGTCTTGGGGAAGAGGCGTCTGTGGGTGTGGCCTCGGGGGGAGAGGTGGTGTCATGGGGGTGCCACAGTTCGGACAACAGTGTCCCCCCCACACCACTGTAAGGAAGCTTCTGCCGCCCCTGCTCTGTGTTGGCAGAGCGGGAGAGAGCAGCATCCACGGCAGTGATTTGCTCCCCAGGGCTCCGGCAGGGGGGCTCGGGAGGTGATTTAAAGGGCCCGGGGCTCCAGCCGCTGCAGGGAGCCCTGGGCCCTTTAAATCACCAGCCTGGGGAAGCCAGGCCGGGCTGGCACAGTGTACTGGCTCTTGCCGGTATCCCCACTGGAACATACTGGCTTACTTTCACCTCCAGAAGGTCCTCATGTGGATCAATAACTGGTTAAAAGATAGGAAAAAAAGGGTAGGAATAAATGGTCAGTTTTCAGGATGGAAACAGGTACTAGTGGTGTCTGTACTGGGACCAGTACTAGTCAACATAATCATAAACAATCTAATAAACAGTGAAGTGACAAAATGTGCAGATGATCCAAAACTACCAGCTTGTTTCCTAGAACGAACGCTCCTTGAGTGGGGTGATCCACAGGGAGTAGCTCAAACCTCCAAAGTGCCTGGCCAGGGGCAGGACATTAACAGAGCAAGGGAGGGGTGTGGCAGTGACATCACAAAGGCCTTTTGCAGGACCTCAGACTATTGGTCAAAGGTGGTGGGGAGGTGGTGACCTCACAGAGAGATGCTGACATCAGGCAGGCTGGACAGGGGTGAGGGAGCAGGGAAACCTCAGAGACCCCTGTGGCTTTGCTTCAGCAAGTCTCCTTCTCCAGGTCTCTCTTTGAGGACTGAGAGAGTATTCGGGTTCAGGTACGTGAGCGCCAGTAGGAACCTCTTTCGAGTTTTCTCCTTCCCTTTTCCTGATTTTAATAGAAAACAGCCGTCCCTGTTTAGAAGGTAAGAGACTCCTCGAGGTCTGAAACCTGTTCAGTCTGATCCATCTAGTGACAGTTGAATTCTAGGCATGGAAAACGCGAGCTTAAGGAGGCAGAATTTTATTCCGCACCTGGGATTTTGTCCCTTAGAATCACTGGGGACATTAGGGTTTCTCCTTTTTGTTTCACCTTTTCCTCCATCCATCCATCCCTCCTTTCTCTTCTTCTCTTGCTTCTTTTGTCCTTTCACCTGTTCCCCTCCCAACACCAGGAGCGAGGTGTGTGTGTGTGTGTGTGTGTGTGTGTGTGTGTGTGTGTGTGTGTGTTGCCGGGGAGTGCTCGTCAGCTCCCACTGTGGGAGGTCCACCCAAAAATGTGGGGCTGAAATAGTGCTCGGTTAGTGTTCCCCACCGGTGACCTGGGCCATCCTTTGGGCTCTCTGGTAAGAACCCTCAGCCTCCCGTCCTCAGTCTCTACCCTGATTGGCTGAGCAGGGGGTTATTGACAGAGAGGAGACTCAGGTCCTTGTTGTTCTCTTTTAAGACCAAGGAAATAAGTCAGAACCAGTCATATGTTTGATGAATTTTGCTGCTTCTCTGCATTAATTGTCTCTGAGCAGTTCATGATTCTCTCTAACCTTGCAGTTCTCCTCAAATACTTGCTGAATAATTCCTGTGCAGTGTTGTTGGTCTGGAGCTCATCTGAGAGCACTTTATTCAGGTCATTCAATGTCTGAAATTCAAGATCTGATGGTTAGTTTGAAAATCAGGGTTCTTGGGTCCTACTCCCAACTCTGCCACTGGCTGGCTGTGTGACCTAAGACAAGTCAATTCTCCTTTCTCAGCCTTAGCTTCTCCCTCTTTCAAGTAGGGATAATAATGATCCGCTCCTACCTACCTCAACACACACACTGTCTCTCCCCACACACAAACAGTCTCCACACGGCAGTTGAAAGGCAGCTGGTAATCTAGTAAGATGCCCATGGAACAATGGGAGAGAGAAACCTGCATTACTGAAAGTACAGGCATGGAGACACCACACACCAGCCTTGCCTAGCTGGCAAGACTGAAACCTCCACAGAAAGACCCCTATGGTGTCATAGCCCAGCTCCCTAAGCCCTCAGCCACAACCACTTAACACAGGGGCCTTTCTACACTCTGGTTCTGTTCTCACTGAAGGGTCATTTCCAATGGTTTGCTCAGACCAGCTTCCCCAGCACACTCACTGCTGTGCAGCTCTGTACGTGTGGCCATGGCTGAACAGCAAGAATTCCTGCCCATTTCCCTACTGGCTGGAGCATGGCTAGAGTGTGTTTGTGGTTAATGACGTCGCTGTAGATTGTTCGTTTCCTGCCTTGGCAATTCAGACAGTCCCTTTCCCCAACATATCTCCAGCACATCCGAGCTCCCTGCATCCAGGTAACTTTCCTCAGCCGGGCTGCATCAGGGGAGGGCAGAGAGCAGCAGCTTCTGATGCTCCCCTCACAGCGCAGCCCAGGTGGGGACAGTGACCAGGACGGATGGGGCACTTAGTGTTGCTCCTCACTCCCCCCAGCCCTCTCTGGGGCCACGGAGGGACGCTGGGGGCGGGTGAGCTGCATCTTTGTGTCATCACTTGCCCCTCCCCCCACAATGTTCCTGCACCGGGTCCAAGCAGGGCGAAGTGTGGGAGCCCCCCAGGAAGCCGTGTCTGACACTACACTGGCAGTGCGCACCTTCGCACTGCCGCAGAGTGCCCCTTTGATCACCGAGTGCCCCGGCTGATTTGGGGCCCCTGGAAAAGTCTCCCCCATGTCGGCCCAAGGGCTAGAGGAGCTCCCATCCCCCGCTCTGGCCCAGGGGCTGCAGCAGGGACACTGAGCTTCTCTGGTCTCAGGGCTGCAGTGGGGGGGGGGGAGAGGAGTAAATGAGTGAGCAGGGTGGGGCCAGTGGGGAAGGGGTGAAGCAGAGGTGCCCAGTGGATGGGGCCGTGGGTGGAAGGCGTGGAAGGGATGAAAGAGGGCAGGGCCGCAGGCAGAAGAGTGTTTGGGGCCAAGGTTCTGGTGCCAGGTCTGCTGCCCTTGTTCTCCCTTTCCCTGGGCTTTGGCATCACTAGCCCCTGATTAGCGAGTAGGGTTCAGTGGTCCCCAAAATGCGGGGCATGACTCCTAGGAGCTCTACTTGCAGAGGCAATAAAGTCAGTGTTGTTTCAAATTCATGCATTCTTTATTACTTCATCACACAAATGGGGGATAACTACCACGGTAGTCCAGGAGAGGTGGGGGAGGAGGGAAGGAACAGGTGGTATTGTTGCAGGGGCACCCCCTAGAATAGCATGCAGCTCATCATTTCTGTGGGATGTCTGGGGCTCTGACCCAGAGCAGCCGTTTACCTCTCTGGTTCTTTAGTAGGCTTGCTTGATAATCTAGACAGGACTGACTCTCCCTTGTCGGAGAAAAACTCAGTTCTCGCTTTTTCTTTGGGTGCAGCAAAATCAAATACTTTATTCTTTCTGTAGTAATTACAATAGCTGGAGGGAGTGCCTTAGGACACAGGGTCGCCCCAGTCCCGGACAGGTCTCTCAACTGGTAAACAATTACAGCAAGCCTTTATACCTTTGTTACAGACAATTACTAGCAATAATACAGACGGTAAAAAGCAACAAATACATTTTGTTTATACATAAGCCTTTCTGCTATCTTATTTGTCTCACTCCTAAAAGACGCCAGCCTGCATATTTGGTTATCAAGTTGCAAGGTCGTAATAACTTTTTACACAGTTCTTTTCCTCTCGCCTCACATTGTCTTTGCTTCTACAAGTCTCATGTCATTAAGGTTACAGCTAGCCTAACTCTTGCTAACTGACTGACATGGATTAAAATTCCCTTCAAATCCTTCTTAATTCTTTCCCTGCTTCCACACCCTTTAGACAAAACTTAAAGAACAAAATGACCTGGGGAATCATTCCCATTTTGTCCGTGCATCTCTGGCCGATCTCACTGAGACCGGCCAGGAGCACCCAGGACAGCAGCAGGTGGTACAGTATAATTGATAACTATCATTGTCAACTTGCAAAGCAGCAGACAGTACAGTATGGTATGGTTGGTAACCATCTTTGCTAACTTACAAAAAGCAAAAGAATGTTGCTGTATAGCACTGCAGTACCACGTCTCTCAGCACCATCCAGTAGACATACAGTGACGGTGAAAAAAGGCTGAACTGGCCCCATGGTTGCCGTGCTATGGTGTCTGCCCAGGCAATCTGCCCAGGAAAAGGGCGCAAAATGATTGTCTGCTGTTGCTTTCATGGAGGGAGGATTGACTGACGACATTTACTCAGAATCACCCACGACACTGTTTTTGCCCCATCATGCATTGGGATCTCATCCCAGAATTCCAATGGGTGGGGGAGACTGCAGGAACTATGGGATAGCTACGCACAGTGCAATGCTCTGGAAATCGATACTAGCCTCGGTACATGGACGCACACTGCCAAATTAATGTGCTTAGTGTGGCCGCGTTCACTTGACTTTATATAATCTGTTTCCAAAAAACGGTTTCTGTAAAATCGGAATAATCCCATAGTGTAGACATACCCTGACACAGCTTTAGAACCCTCTACCCACTATATGGCCAAGAGACAGCAACTCTCAGATCCTGTGTGGATTGTCTGATGGGCTTGGGGCCAAGAGCAAACTGCATACCCCTGCCAGAGCAGGAGAAGTAAAAAATAGGGGCTTCCCGAAAAATGGGAAGGGAAGAAAAGAGAAGCGGAGAAGAAAGTGGAAAAGGAAGAGAACTTGCAGACACAGAACCCTACCTAAATTCTTAAATAGATTACAAGAAAAAAAGAGAGAGAGCAGCATAAAGAAATTTTAAAAATCTTTCAGTAAGAACTGAACTAGAAACCTTTAAAACACCATGTTCACAACTTTACTTCTCTTCCAAATTCTACTAAATCAAATTAAGACTTGCCACTAAACAGAACTGCACAAAAGCTTTAAACAAATTCAGATAACAGAAAAGAAAACCAAAACATTTATTTATAAAAGGAAAGCAAGAACACTCATCAATAGCAGACAGCAGATGCATTAAAGCACCACTGTCTACTCACTTCATGCTCAGAAGAGAACACTTTAACTCCTCATCGTGGGTAGCAAGGTCAGACACTTTCAACCACACTTCTCTAGTTACAAACTATAGAAATGATCCCTGAAAGTATAGTCTTAACAAAGCTGTGCTCGGCTACACACCCAGGCTAATGTGCACAAGCTTTCTTCCCACGGTGAATGTTTTCATACAACGGGTTTCACCCGTTTCACAAAAATCTAAAACCAGGTTCCCATTTCATTAAAGCACAATTGAGACAGCTTTAGAACACTGTCCATTAGAAGATGTTTATGTCGCTATTTACAGAAACACACCTCCTGATTAGCATGTGGAGTTCTAGCAATTAATCAAACCCTCTTGCTTTGCGATACCTTTCACAGACTCCTCTGTGCCACATGACAGCTTGTCAGGCACAGACAATGCGGACAGGTCAGCCCTTTCTAGCATGCTCCGCAGCTGTTTCTCTCTGGCTTGCTCTCAAATTCATCTGCACTAGAAGTTTTTGCAGGGTTCTATGTTACCGGTGGTACCTGCACTAAATCAGTGGCTCTCAACCTTTAGAGACAACTGTACCCCTTTCAGGAGTCTGATTACTCTTGCATACCCCCAAGTTTTACCTCACTTAAAAACTACTTGCTTACAAAATCAGATGCAATATTTATAAAAATAAATCCCTTGAATATAAGTATTGTACTTACATTTCAGTGTATAGTATAGAGAACAGTATAAACAAATCAATGTATGAATTTTAATTTGTTACAAATTTGCGAGTGCTTTCTATGTAGCCTGTTGTAAAACTAGGCAAATATCTAGATGAGTTGCTGTACCCCCTGGAAGACCATTGGATACCCCTGTTTGAGAACCACAGCACTAAATCACCCTTACTTTTAGAACTGGTGCCACTTAAACCAAGGCATTCTGAACCATTTCAGTGCTAGCAGACAGTGGCAACACAGCTGCACTAGGTCTGTTGTTCCTCCCTGCACAATTCCCACTTGGAAAGAAGATATCTTCTGGTCTGACCCTATTTACTATTGTGAGCTGCATAGGCAACTTTCTCTGTGTTATGTGAGCAGAATCCACACAATATATACTACCTGTATGGCCCTGAGGATGTCACATCGGCCGCAGCTGCTGATTGGGCCACAGGTTGAGAATCACCAGTCTATAATTTTGCAAAGTCCATTGCCACAGGCTTTTTCCCCCATGTCTGCTGTGAGACAAGAGCACATGAAATTCATAACAATATAAATATGAATGAAACCACCCAAATATATTTACATAAAAACTAGACAGTCTCATTTTAAAACAAAGAAAAACACAGGCCACACAGTGAGTGGGGCAAGAGTCTTAAATGATTTATACCCTCTCCTACCCGCCATTCAGCATAAGAATTAACCTAAATTGATCATGACTATTTAAATAGAGCATCTTTCTCCTACAAAGCAGAATAAGACAAAAGGTTGAGGCTGTTCCCCTTCACATTTGAGGGGGAGAGGAGAGGAGTAGAAGGATTTAGATGCTCAATCCACTTCAGATTATGAAAGAAACCAAGCAGACTAATGATTTACTCAAAACCCACCCCAGCAAAAAGAAAACCAAACTATCTGCACCTAAGCGTTATACAAGTTTCTAAATAAAGCTATTATATCTAACCTTCCTCATAATTAGATTTCTGGTTCACTACAAAAATGCCTTCTTTTATTCAGTATACAAAATCTAACCACTCAGTCTGTGTTCTCCCCTCTTGCTTTTACAACTAGCAGTCTATACAGTAACTCCTCACCTAACCTTGTAGTCATGTTCCTGAAAAATGTGACTTTAAGTGAAACAATGTTGAGCAAATCCAATTTCCCCATAAGAATTAATGTAAATGAGGGGGTTAGGTTCCAGGGAAATTTTTTTCACCAGACAAAAGACTGTGTGTGTGTGTATATATATATATATATATATATACACACACAGTATAAGTTTTAAACAAACAGTTTAATACTGGTACACAGTGATGATGATTGTGAAGCTTGGTTGAGGTGGAGGAGTTAGAGGGTGGGATATTTCCCTTACTGCTAAATGATGAACTAGCAATTGGCTGAGCCCTCAAGGGTTAACTCTCCCACTCTGCAAGGCAGCAGGAATGGAGGGAGGTATGCACATTTCCCTTAAGTACACTGCCTTGTTAATTAGATCAGCTTGCTGTGATCCCAGCTGCTGCAAGCTCTCTCCCTCCTGAGCCCTGCTCTATGGAAGATGGGGGTAGGGGGACACCCTGAGATTAGCAGGAGCAGGGGGTAGGGGGACACCCTGAGATTAGTCCCCCCTTCCTTCACTCCCCCCGGCACAGCAAGCAGGAATCTCGGGGAGCAGCTCCAAGGCAGAGGGCAGGAGCAGCACATGGCAGGGGGACACAGCTGAACTGCAGGCAGCTGCTGCGCAAGGAACTTAGGGGAGTGGGGAGCTGATAGGGGGTTGCCCGATCCATCCTGGTTCCAAGCCCCCACCAGCTAGCTGCAACGGGCTGCTCTTCCTGCAAGCAGGAGACAAAGCAGGCAGCTGCCAAACAACATTAGAAGGGAGCATTACACAACTTTAAATAAGCATTTTCCCTAATTGATCAGCAACATAACAAAAGGTTAACCAGGATGACTTTAAGTGAGGAGTTACTGTAGGAGGGTTTAGGTCAGCTCAGGGGTGTGGATTTTTCATTTACCTCAGACAGAAAAAAAGAGTAACAGAAAAGAGAAGAAACAAGATGGGAAGGAAAACACCCAGTGGGGCATGGGAGATGTTGACATATGCAAATCCCTCATGTAAACCCCTCCACCCATTCCAGGGTTCCCCAGTCTTTCTCCATGGCAGGGGTTCTGTGTGTTTGATTCCACCCATAGCAAGGTCCTCCATTCTCCCCAATGGCAGGGGCTCTGTGTGAGCCGCTTTTCTCCCCATTCCACCCTCTACCCACTATAGGGCCAGGCGATAGCAACTCTCAGATCCTGTGTGGATTGTCTGATGGGCTTGGGGCCAAGAGCAAACTGCGTACCCCCTGCCAGAGCAGTAGGAGTAAAACTAGGGGCTTCCAGAAAAATGGAAAGGGAAGAAAAGTAAAGCAGAGAAGAAAGTAGAAAAAGAAGAGAAAGTGCAGACACAGGACCCCACCTAAATTCTGACATAGATTACAAGAGAAAAAGATATAGCAGCATAAAGGAATATTAAAAATTTTTTAGTAAGTACTGAATTAGAAACCTTTAAAACATCCTTTTCAAACAAGATTTACTTCTCTTCCAAATCCTATCAAAACAAATTAAGTTTTGCAATTAAACAGACTATCAACAAAAACTATAAACAGATTCATGAAACAGAAAAACCCAAAAACACATTTTTAAAGTTGCTTTGTAAGGTCTAACCACTCAGTCCGTGTTATCCCCCTCGCTACTCTCCAAAAGGAAAGCAGGAATGATCATCAACGGCAAACAACAGCTGCATTAAAGCAACACTGCCCGCTTGTTTCGTGCTCAGAAGAAACCCTGCAATTCCTGCTGTTGGTTAGCGAGATCAGACACTTGAAGCCACACTTCCCAAATTACAAGTATCAGAGGGGTAGCCGTGTTAGTCTGGATCTGTAAAAGCAGCAAAGAGTCCTGTGGCACCTTACAGACTAAGAGACGTTTTGCAGCATGAGCTTTCGTGGGTGAAATGACTCCAGTGGAAGACTTCAAAGCAAGAACCCTTAACACACAATTCTGTTCAAAGACAGACAAGTCTTGCAGACGCCTTCCTCTCCCTAGTTTCCCCTCTATACTCCTAATTTCCATAAACCCACCCACTGACCTGGACTACCAATCTCTCACGGTTAACTCTTACAGCAAAACAGGGCAAAGAAAGCCTATGCAAGCGCTATTCCGCAGCCCCGAGGCTCTTTTCTGCTCCTTCCCGCAGACCTAGCTCAAACAGACAGTCAATTGGATCAAAGCAATTCCTCGCCATTTGGGGCATTGGTGCCCCTTAGTCCCTCTGAGGTGATCGGCTGGTTCCTTCTGGCCTGAAACGCTAGGAATCTGACTCAAAGGGCCACAACCTTCCTCTTCTTCTGCTCCTATGAACTAGCCCTCGTCTGGGCAAAACGTTGACCGTTTCCTAAGTTAAAACACTGGTGTTTTCCCAACAGGAAAGGGATGGACAATTTCTCTTCGGTGGGAAGAAGAGGGAAACCATGCAATCACCTTCTGGAAGGTATATTAAGGAGGGCGGCGGAAGAACCCTCACGGACTAGACTAAGAAAGCAGCTCTTGAACTGACCTTCCAACAATGACAAACTAAAATCTGCAAGAGCAGCTTTTCAACTCAGGGGCCCAATAAGAAGCCGTTACCAATAACTAACCAAAGAGTTACAAATGACTCCAAACCATACACTCTTAGGACAAACCAAACGTTAACACAAACAACAACGCATTTCTTTGCTGCTCTTCAACCGTGATACTCTCCTCCACCGTTCCTTCCAAAAACATACAAAACCAAAGAGTCAGCAGAATGCACATCACAAAACAGTCCCCTGCTAGCTAGGAAACCATCTCACTAACATGAGAATCTTAAAGAAAAAAAACCATTTTCAGAGCTCTGAGCTTTTTTCATATACTATAGAAAAGCTTCAGCCAGTGACACCAGTTCAGGTAGCCCCCTTCTGTTTTTCTCACAGCAGGCAACAGCCTTGCCAAAGCAAAGCCTTAAAAAATTGGGTACAAACTCATAAACATTCCTCTCCACGGAAAAATGCAAAGGGAAATAGGCTGGACAGGGGCATGAGGACAATGGCCCAGACAAACGGGGAGGGACTTGGTCCAGGGGTGGAGAAAGACAGAAAAAGGGACAGGCATGGGATTGGCTTCCTCTATTTTTTCCTTTGCTCAGCATTTTACCTGTGACTGTAATGGGGAGACT
This sequence comes from Mauremys mutica, assembly GCF_020497125.1. Classification (NCBI taxonomy): domain Eukaryota; kingdom Metazoa; phylum Chordata; order Testudines; family Geoemydidae; genus Mauremys; species Mauremys mutica. The sequence continues at coordinate 38,699 of NW_025423006.1, read as the reverse complement.
TGAGAAATACCTGTGACGTCGGCGAGGTAGGTGGCCGCCCCGAGAGCACAGAGCTGAGCATTTTTCACGGGGTTGCTGCCTACGCCCCCAGCGCCTGGCTGTGATCGTATAGTGGTTAATACTCTGCGCTGTGGCTGCAGCAGCCTCGGTTCGAATCCAGGTCACGGCATTGCTTTTTGGTGGGGAGGGGCTATCCTGCAGCACGCCTCGTGGCTCAGTCTGATGGCGTCCGTTTGCAAAGAGAGCCATCAGCCGATCCTTAGTTTCTGCTTGGTAAAGGCAAGTCAGTGGGGTCCATCGGTCAGAAAAAGAGTACCAGGACTTCTTGCTGGGCGCCAGGGTCCAAAAGCAACGCATTCCCTCCTGGAAAGGGCTGTGTTTGGAATGTCCGTCCAGTGCGCGTTGAAGGGAAGGATCTGCGTGCCTGGGAAGCTGCGTCCCTCCAGAGGCGCTTGAGAAGCCAAAGGGGCCGTGGGTGAGTCTGTGATGAGGTGAGTGTGAAGTGTGGAAGGGGGAGGGTGTCAAGAGGAGGTTTTGAGAGGAAAAAAGGTGCTGCTGAGCTGGTAGGTGAGGGCAAGGTCCCAGGCGGGTGTTGTGTGAGGAGCTGTGTAGGCCCGAAAAGGCGTCCTGCTGGGCAAGGGCAGGTGAGGAGAGCCAGGGCTTTTCCCAGGGCTGTTGCTGCGGCCAAAGCCTTTGGGAAGCAGAAGAGGGCCATCTCTCGTTCAACACCTACATCACATCTGGTTTTTAGACACCATCACCCTCATCTAAAGTTTCAGGTTTCCTACAACCCTGTGCCTTCTGAGGTGTTCTAATCTCCCCCCTCACTTATTAGATGGACACTAGGACAGAGGCAGAATAGAGACACTTAGCTTAATGAGAACCTCAAACTCCCGCACGGTGGGCCACAGAGTAAAGCAGCCAGCACTCACCATCGGTACCGGCCTTGTTTGGGTTTTTTTCCCAAACTAGCTCAGCACTCAGGGTGTTGAGCCCTTCTGGAAATCTTGCAAAAGAGTTTGGAGCCTGAATGGGTGTTGAGTTCTTAAGAAAACCATGTTTTTGTTTTGTTTCCCCAAGAAAATTGGGGAAAAAAGATTAATCTAGGGTGAACCTGGATGTTTATTGCTGTTTTCGTTCAGCTCCACTAGGCTGTTTCGAAAGCTGGTCCGTTCCCCATTACAGAGGGTCCAAGCAGAGAGAGTGAAGGAACCCCTGTGCTCAGCATCACAACCTGAGCCCGAGGAAAAGCACTGAAACACGCTCAAATGACGCTTTAGGTTCATCCATCAGAATCACAAGAGCAAGACAAAGACATCTCAAGAGGAAGAGTCCTCGGCTTTCATTTACCCCATCGCAACCCTCTTCACTTCTTCTTCTGCCTACCTAGAGGCTCGTCCAGGAAAATCACTCAACTGATTATAATTTGGGCAGAGAAACCCAGGGAGGGCTTGTGCTCCCCCTCCATGTGAGCGGATAGCATTCTGACTTCGTCTACGGGGTCTCTCAGCTTTGGCTTCCCCAGTTTGTCAACTCGGTGCAGGCAGGAAGCAGGCTCTCCTCAGCTTTGGCAAGCCACTTTCTGTCCAAATTGGGAAACCGGTCCAGTCTCCATTCCCCTGTGAGAACAAGAGCAGAGAGTTCACCAGCTGAACCCAATCCGAGGCATTGAAAAAAATGGAATTATGCTTCCCGTTCCTCCGTCAGGATCACCAGGGAAACACACCAAAATCCCAAGAGGAACAACTCGTCTCTGTTTTATTTACCCCCAACGCAATCCTCTCCGCTTCTTCTGCCTCCCTCGAGGCTCTTCCAGGGACAAAACGCATTGAGCTGATAGGATTTGGGGGATGGAAACGGAGAGAGGGGGTTTGACACCTCCTGAGAGGATGTGGACGCGATAGAACAGCTCTCTCGGTTTTAGAAGCCTCCTAGCCTGGCTCTTTTGTTGTCAATTCTGTGCCATCAGGAAGCAGCGAAAGCAGGGTAGGTAGGGCACCCAGTGACGTTGCACTCCATACGTTTTATGAAAAGATGTTTATAAGTGTGAGTATGATGTAAGTGGAATATGCTTGATGCAAAAGGTCTCTTGTAAGGTATCATAACAAAGGTTCTAACCTACTGAATATATGCCTCCTATTTGTATGCATGTCTCATTCTTGTCTCTGAAGCTGGAAATATGAAGTCTAACTCTGAGGTCCTATTGTAATTGTGCAAAGCGTGGGCCACTAATGGTGGTTTAAAACCTTGACGGCTCCCATTGACAATTGGTTGTAAATGGTTTATTGACCTGCAAACCTTCCTGTGTACGTGTGGGCCAACCCAGGAAGAATGGAAACTAGGGGTCTTACAGAGACCACGATAGTGGAATCCATCTTAAATCTGGTATTTTTCCGTTTAGAAGGAAGGGTGAGGACCCGGAGAGACAAAAGATTCCCGCCTTATGCCAAAGCTATAAAAGGGGGTGAAGCAGGACAAAGGGGCTGCCAGTCATGAGAAAACCCCTGCCAGTCATGAGAAAACCTAAGATGTCTGCTGGAAGTAACAAAGACCGAAGCAGGGGAAAGGATTGGGCCCAGACTAGGCAGGAGTCTAGTCTGTGAAAGAAGCTGATTGGAACACCTCTGAGGGTGAGCTATTCCCTGGAATCAGTTTCTTAATGTATTAGGCTTAGGCTTGCGTGTTTTGTTTTAGTTTGCTTGGTGACTTCCTTTGTTCTGTCTGTTATTACTTGAAATCACTTAACTCCTACTTTTTAACCTTAATAAAAATGACTTTTGTTTATTAATAAACCCAGAGGAAGTGATTAATCCCTGGGGGAGCAAACAGCTGTGCATCTCTCTCTATCCGTGACCTAGAGGGTGAAGAATTTAGGAATTTACCCTGTATAAGCTTTATAGAGAGTACAAGGGATTTATTTGGGGTTTTGGATCCCACTGGGAGCTGGGTGCTGGAGACAGGTGCTGAGCTCTTTTGAGTTAAAGTCTGCAGCTTTGGGGGTGTGGCCCAGAGCCTGGGTCTGTGTTGCAGCAGGCTAGGGTGTCTGGCTCAACAAGGCAGGGTTCTGGAGTCCCAAGCTGGCAGGGAAAACGGGCTCGGAAGTAATTTCAGTCCCAAGGGGATCTCTGTGACCGAACCCATCACAGTGGCGTAGTCGAGCAGGATATGTGCACAGCTGATTGCTTTGAGACACTGGTAGTGATTTTTAAGCGTGTTGCCCGGAGGACAGACAAAGTGCTTATTCGGGAAAGGGAAGATGACAACTTTGGTTGCCAAATTGGCTGGGAAAGCTCTGGATATATTCAGTAAGATGCCTATTGCTGATGCTTCAAACTATGGTCTATTTAAGGAATTGGTTTTGAAACAGTTTCAGATTAGGCCCGAAACCTAGAGGGTTAAATTCACAACTCTTTCAACTCCCAGAGCCCTTCCACAGCACAGATGATTTGTATACACCTTCACCGTGAGCCAAATTGGCAGGTTTCCGGGAGCCCTGTGAGTCCGATGTTGTTTTGGTCTCCCTGCTGATTTATTAGGAGAATAAAAGATGGACACCAGAACTGAGGCAGACTACGGACACCGCATTCTGAGAAAACAATGGTGAACCTCCAACTCCAGCAGTGTGGGCCACATAGACAAGTAACCAGCACCCACAATCTTTACAAGCTTTTTTCCAAAATAACTCATCTTTTGGAAAAATAGGTTGAGCCTTTTTGACAATCTGGCTAAAGATTTTAGTGCCTAACTGGGAGCCTAGTTCTTCTGAAAATCTGGCCCTAGCGGTGGGTGTGAGACCTTCTGAAAATTCTGGCCAATGTGTCTGGAAGCTCCAAGAACCATCACAACTTTGAGCATTTACTAGAACAGGATGAACAAAACTTCCTTCCTTGACCTACAATCACCTTGATTCCAGGTTGAGGTTTCAAGAGAATTGATTTGATTCTTAGATGCAATGCGAAACAAACACCCTCCTGTAGACATTGGAAGAGGGAGGCTGAAATGGATCTGCCACTAAACCACGTTGCCTTTCATCAGTAGCCACCTGAGCAAGAGGGTAACCACTGGCCTAGAGGTGAAAGGCCCATAGCCCATGCTCAGAAGCCTTCAGCGGCTAGATCTTAGGAATGGAAAAGCTTAATGATCTTTCTCCGGGGTGGTTACTTCCAAAGACTTGTATATAGCGCTGGGTGAAAGGTTTTTGGATGAATATTATATTTAGTGAAATATTTTGGTGGACCCAAAATGATTGTTTGGTTTGGTTTGGTTTCACCAAGAAAAGTGAAAAGAAAAAAAAAAGATCTTGGGTCAAAGTGCAATGTTGTTCTAATTTAGGTTAGGCTAGGTAAGAAGGAAAAACTAAATTGTTTGCACAAGTAAGTGTATTTGTGTAAAAGGGTGCAGATAGCCATATTGTAGTAGTTGGAAGCTTTGCTTTCCCCATGGCCTCCAAAGAGTTTCCAAGCATTCTGAAGGAGGCCAGGAAGTTGCATTCTTCCGGTTGAACTCCAAGCGAGGAAGGCAAGGTAGACTTTTATTGAAGAGGCTAACTCCCTGACTGGGAATCGAACCCAGGCCGTGAAAGCGCCAAATCCTAACCACTAGACCACCAGGGAGATTGCTTTTGGGGGGGTTGAGCTTGACTTTCTAGGCCTACTTTCTGTCCAACTGAGGCCATTTGTTCGTCTTCAAAGAGGGTTAACACAAGCTCTGAGCTCTTCGTTTCCTTACGGTTCCCTTCCTATTTTTAGCACTGATATGAAAAAGAAACAGAAAACATATTAAAACAATTTCCAGTATTGTTATACATTGAGGCCATGTCTTTTTTTTTTTTTAAACAGTTTTATTGCTATCTTGTTTTACTCTCCATGGGCTTACAGAAATGTACGAGGGATGAATAAGATGTGGTTGGAATCGTCAGCCTTAAGCAATCTCCATCCCAATGAAGAGGGCTGGTGGAGGATTTGAGAAAGAAGCAGTTACCTCAACTACTGAGCGCTGGCAAAGATATAGAAATAAGTAGAGAAGCTCTAGATGGCTGCTCAGGGGGTGGGGGGCAATCAGCTTCTGAAAGGTTATTTTTTCCCTCTCTTGCCTGGGCTAGAAGAGACTCAACTCTCTTAGGACCATGGAATTGTCAATGTGTCTTGTCTTCATGATGTACTAAAGGTCCGAGACTTCCTCAGCTGGTTGAGAGAACAAAGAGTGGATTCTGTTATGCTCTGAGACTCTAAGGGAGAGAGTGATGTCGAAGAGTGCAAGACTGAACGCCCAACGTGGGGCTCAAACCCACGACCCTGAGATTAAGAGTCTCATGCTCTACCGACTGAGCTAGTCGGGCTAGGCCTCAAGGGGTTGCAAAGGCACAGACAGTGTAGTTGTAGTGTCCCCCCATTTGTATGCTGAAGTAATAAGGAATGCAGGAACAAGAAACAGTGACTTGTTAGGGAAATGGAATGAGGGTAAGGCAGCCTCCAGCTGCTATGATAGTCCAGGCATTACAGAATCTTTTCTTTACACATGAAGGGCGGGGGCTGATGGAGCTCAGCCCCCTGTTGCTATGATGAAGACGGTTAGCAGGCCATCTACCTATGGGCTGATGATGAGGACAGGTAGCAGTCCTATTGCACTACATCATCTACCGCAAGGCTGATGATGAGGACGGGTACCAGTCGTATTGCACCATCAGTCAACCATGAGACGGGGAAGGGGGGACGAGGATGCTACCGTAGCGTGCCGCAGCATCGCGTCTACCAGCAGCATTCAGTACACATAGGGTGACATTTACAAGAGTCAAGAGACGATTTCTTTCCCTTTTCCTTCTGGGGGTGGGGGGTGGCTGTACATTGACGAGCTATGCCCTGAACCACCATGGACCCTGTGTTTGACCCTAGAAGCATTTGGAGGTCAGCCAAGAATGCAAATGATTTTCGGACACAGCGGGAACTGTGGGATAGCTTGCGTCCTCAGCCCCCCCCCCTCCTTCCCTCCATGAGCGTCCATTTGATTCTTTGGCTTCCCGTTACGCTTGTCACGCAGCAGCGTGCTGACTCTCTGCTACGCCGTCTGTCCGGAGATTTTTTTAAAATACTTTGGACCAGGCGTAACATTACGGTAATTTTCCTAATTAGATGCAGGAGTCGCCGAGCGAGATTGCCCTGAGGAGGGTCACTGAAGGAGATAGAGAGCGCATGCTGCGTGAAAGCCAGCACAAACCAGGGCCCTATGCAGCCGTGCTCGGGGAGGCAATGCTCCCTGAGTACCTCATGAAAGCCTGGCACGGAAAGGTGTGCTACTACGGAGCACCCAATAAGGCAGCTCTCCCCAGGAACCTCCTGCGGAGGCTTTTCGATTACCTCTAGGAGAGCTTCGTGGAGATCTCCCAGGAGAATTTCTGTTCTATTCCCATATATATAGAGACCTCCTTTTCACATACTTCAGATTCCTGTTATATTAAGAATAAAAGTTTACATGTTTAAAGCACTTACCGAGTGATCCTTCCCCTGATTCAGGGTCCGGGTTAACGGCCGGGGAGGGTTCGTAGGGGCTCTCCGTGAGGGTGATGAAGAGATCCTGGCTGTCAGGGAAACCAGCGTTGTAAGCGCTGTCGCCTGCCTCGTCCTCCACAAACCCTTCCTCATCTTCCCCATCCGCGAACATCGCCGAGGAACTGGCCGTCGACACTGTCCCATCGTCAGAGTCCACGGTCACTGGTGGGGCAGTGGTGGCAGGCTCCATAGCGTCCGTTTGCCGCTTTGATTTTTTGGTAGCCTTGTCTGGGGTCCTTGATTTTCACGCGGCGCTGCGTTGCATCCCGGCAGTAACCTCTGTCTGTCATGGCTTTGGAGACCTTCTCGTAGGTCTTTGCATTCCGTTTTTTGGAGCGCAGCTCCGAAAGCACAGACTCCTCGCCCCACACACCGATCAGATCCAAGAGTTCCCGGTCAGTCTATGCTGGGTCCCTCTTTCTATTCAGAGATTACATGAACTCCTCTGCTGGAGAGCTCTGCATTGCTGCCGGTGCTGCTGAGCTCGCCCCGATGTCCAACCACGAAATGAGATTCTAACTGTCCAGACAGGAAAAGGAATTCAAATTTTCCCGGGACTTTTCCTGTGTGGCTGGTCAGAGCATCCAAGCTCGGACTGCTGTCCAGAGCGTCAACAGAGTGGTGCAGTGTGGGATAGCTCCCGGAGCTACTAAGTTCGATTTGCATCCACACCTAGCCTAATTCGACATAGCCATGTCGAATTTAGCGCTACTCCCATTTTGAAAACTGACCATTTATTCCTACCTTGTAATCAGTTATTTACCCAGGAGAGGACCTTCCCTCTCATCCCATGCGAGTGTAATAGAGCAGAATAGGGCTTCCTTGGGTGTGGGCGTGAATTGACAATATATCAGGGGCTCGTGCACATTTACTGTCCTGGTGAAAAAGTGTGTCTGATACTCAGTCTTTGCTGCTCCTGCCAGCTGTGACCGCTGAGGACATTTTCCTTCTCTGCTCCAGGGTCTCTCTTCTGCCAGATTCTCAGAAAGTCAGGCCCCCTGCAGACTATGGCAGAGCAGTTTGGTAATAGGCTGCAGGACTCACCACGTAAGAATGTAGCTGCTGTAGCACCTTGACTGTCCATGGGCCAAATCCTGCAGCCCTGGATAACCTCCCACTGATGACAATGGGAATTGAGCCTTTGTAACTAGCTGCTGGTACCTGAGGTCTCAGTTACGGATTAAACTGGGGGCAAACACAGCTTCAGCCAAAGAAGAGAAGGATATAAGTGAAAGAGCAAAGCTGGCCATCCGGCGAGCTGCTGCAGTCCCATCACCACAGCTGGAAGGGAGAAGAGGAAAAACTCCCTAAAGTGCTGGGAGCAGCCCCGAGAAAAGGAAGTTTGTCAGTGAGATCAGTCGCAATAACTATGAAATGACAGAGTGCTTTCTCCTCTGTGCCGACATGGCTGAATTGTGTTACTTTACTGTGAGAATAAGCTTTAAAATATCCTGCTCTAATTTCAGGATGGGTCTGTAACCATAACTGGACTCTGTGGGAAGTGGCCTCTGGATAGTGATCTTTGGGAAGAGCTGGCTGAAGAGCCTTCCTACTCACCAGAAGATCCTGGCTTGGCCTGACACTTCTTCCTTGCTGAACCTAGTTTGTCTGTCAGGCTCCTTTCTTTTATTTCTTCTAATGAAAAGAAAAGACCTCACCGCACAATCCTTATAAGTGCTTGTTCAAGACACAGAGACCCTTCCTTGCAGCTAAGTCTTGGAAAGTGTTAAGTGGTAAGTCTGGAGCTGATGGAAAGGTTACCATGACTCAGAGTTGAGCTGAAGCTGCTGTGACTGAAACACAGAGCACTAATCAGTATCTGATCCCAGCAGCTTGTGGGAGAAGCGCATGTTAGAAGCCCTCTATCAGCTCAGCTGTGGCTTTCTGTGCACTGAGCCAGCCTGCTCAAGGTCTGCAAGTCTTGAGGGAAATGGGGAACATTTTTACTTTGGAATTTGAAGGTGTAGTCTTGGACCATCAAGTGGAGTGGTTGCAAATGGTCTGCTGGGGAAGGCACCATAGCTTAGTAGGCTTAAAGCACCTGTCTAGTAAACAGGAGATCCCAGGTTCAACTCCCAGTGGTGCCTTGTGCTACAGCTTTTGTCTCCTCCGCTCACATTTTCCTGTGTCTTCCTAGGAAACAGAAGAGACCTCCCTTGACAATCCAAGTAATTGCTTGTGAAGGAAAAGGCTTCTTTCCAACGGAACATTGGAGAGAATCAAATCCTCAGTCTGGAGTTGATCAAAAGGCTATTGGCATTGGCAAGGAGGTTGCTCCGGCTGCAATTTGCTGTGACAGGAGACCCTGTGTTGTGCGGCCATGCAATTCACTGGGGATATCTGTGCACAGAGCCCCTTCTAGAGGGTTCTCTGCAGGGCTTGCAGGAAATGGAGAATGACTGTCCTTTCACTTTTCATGTTATTGTTGATGAAAAATGGAGCAGTTCGGGGAGAAGTCCCAGAGCGTGGCACCATGGCAGAGCTTGCCAAGAGAGCTGCTGGATAAAGAGCAGATTCAGGATCCAGCATCCAGTGCTGCCTTGCTGAACGTGCCTCCTCTTGTCCCCTTTTGGTCAATCTTTTTTGTTAATGGAGAAGCTCGACTCTGGCTAGCTATACAAATGCTTGCAAAAGAAACGGGTCTTTTTGCTGACAACTGTCAAAAGGAGGCTTTGGATAAACATGGAAACAAGGTCAAGGTGACTGTAAGCTGTTGAAGCCACAAGGCAGAGCACTAAGCACAGTATTACCACGGCTGGTCACAGCAGGATCTCTGTGTGGTGGGATCCACGGGGTACAATCCCAAACTGTGGAACTGCTCTGTCCTCTTCTCTCTCCAGCCTGGGCTGTGTCTTACAATGCTGCACTAGTGACAAGCAGCAAAACCCCCTCCATGTGCTGTGATCACTCAGCCAACAACATGCAGCAATGCACCCAACTAATTTGCATGAATGCTCTATAAGCCGCTCCTCAATTATACATGGAGAGACACCAGCATATCTCCCCAGCCCTCAGCCTTGCACCTCAGAAATGTACCATCTTACACTGCTCAAAACCTCTTGAAAAGTGCAAGCTCATTAATTAATTCACCACTTCCTCAAAAAGAAAGTGAATATGCACCAGCCTTTTTAATCTGAGCAGCTTTCCCAAGCACTTTGGACAATTTCACAAGTAAGTATAAAACATTAAAATAAGTTTATTAACTACAGAAAGATAGATTGTAAGTGATTATAAGTGTTAGGCAGAGAGGTCAAAGTTGGTTACGTAAATGAAAATAGAATCTTAGTGTGACATTCTAGACCTTTGGGGGAGCAGCTGTAACCCCCATATTCCTCATTTTCATATAATCGTGATCTTACATATAGAGCATGACTTGTAAGGTATCAGGGGAAAGGATATGATCTGCTGAAAGTCATTTATCTACCCATAGACGTATACCATTCATGCATATGAAGTTATAAGAATTGTGTAGTATGGTTGTCACTATGCTGTAAGCAGCGATGAGCTGCCAAAATATTAACAACTGGTTCCCTCCTTCTCACCTCACGAGGGGGTCATGCCCCCCCAGGAGGTCATGCCCCATCCAACCCCCCCATGTTTTTGACACCCCCCCAGGACCCCTGACCAATCCCCCCCTTTCCCTGTCCCCTGACTGCCCTTTGCAGCCCCATCCAACCCCTCCTCTCATTCTTGATGGCCCCCCCTGCCCCATCCAACCACCCCTTCTCTCTGTCCCTGAGTGCCCCCAGCACCTCATCCAACCCCTGCTCCTTCCTGATTGCCCCCCGGGATCCTTGCCCCCATTCAATCCCCCTATTCCCTGCCCTCTGACCGCCCTGACCCCTATCCACCCCCCCACAACCAACCAAATACCCCTCCCTGCTCCCTGCCCCCTTACCACACTGCCTGGGGCCAGGACCGGGTCCACTCCACCGGGACCTCAACCGGCCCTGCGGGGCCCGACTCCCCGGGCCGAGCCGGCACCGGGGCCAGAGCCGGTCCGCCGGCACCAGGGCCGGAGCCGCGGGGCCCGACTCCCCGGGCCGGGCCCGAACTGGGGGTGCTTGGCTGGGACCGGGCTGGGGCACTTGGCCAGGGACAGAGGAAGCCATTCCACCCCCACGCCCAGCTTACCTGCCTGCTGCTTTTTTCTGGCTTCCCGTGAACATTTGTCGAAGAAAAACTCAGTTCTCGCTTTTTGTTTGGGTGCAGCAAAATCAAATTCTTTATTATTTCTCCAGTAATTACCATGGAGGGAGAGAGTGCCATAGGACACAGGGTCCTGGACAGGTCTCTCAACTGGTAAACAATCACAGCAAGCCTTTATACCTTTTACAGACAATTTCTAACAATAATACAGACAGTAAAAAGCAACAAATACATTTTGTTTATACATAAGCTTCTCTGCTATCTCACTAGAAAAACAAGACTGCAAGACTGCATATTGCAAGGTCGTAATAACTTTCACACAATTCCCTCTGTCTTACATTATCTTGCTTCCTCACGTCACCAGGGTCACAGTTAACCTAACTCATGCTAACTAACATTCATTAAGATCTCTTTAAAACCTTGTTAATTATTTACTGGCTTCCACACTCCCCCCTTTTGTACTTCTAGTACAACAAACAATTTCAACTCTCAATTCGCATGAAACCATGGACTTCAGATTCTACAGCAAACATGTCAACCGTCATGGGACGTAATGACAATGCATGATTAGAATGAACATGAAAGGTATTGCTATTCTTACGTTATTTACAACAACAACAACAATAATATAATCCTAAATTAACTAACAACATTACAAACAATAACAATCCCATAGGAATAATATAATGGGGCTGTTGTACAATTGCGAACACAAAGCACAAAACATCATACCTAGTACATAAAGTAAACACTCTATAAGCTGTATGAAAGGCATTCCTTCCAGCCTGATATATATTCTAAAGCATGGGAATTTGCCCTTGCAATTCAGAGATTCTTAGAACCTTTGGTAACAATGAAAGCAAATTTTGAAACCGATCAGGCATTATTCTAGTCCAATCAAAATATACCTAAAATCTAAGAGCTACTTGCAATATTCTATCTGCATTCTATCTGCAGGCCAGTAAATGATATAATTGCCTGCAGCAGTGGTAAGATCAATATGTATATCTTGTAAAGTGGTGGCATTAACGCACACACAGCTATCATTAGCTCGAAAAAAATGGGTGTCCCGTCAGGGTAGTTCCTTGACCTCCACCCTCTCAACAAATATTGTCATAAACAGTGACAACTTCCCCTAGCTTCAGTTTATAGATACACTGAGCTGTGGTGGTTCTAACGGTCAAAATGTCCATTGACTCTCTATTCTTATCCAAAATGTCAGGTGTCAAGCTAGGGGTACTGTCTAGAAATCAGTTGGAGATACCAGGTGGTCTAATTTCCCCAGATGTCTTGGTAAACAATTACAGTCCCACAGGCATCCTCCCCATGGACCCAGCAGGATTCGGTATGTGGGAGCCCACACCCACCCGAACCGGTCCATATGCTTGGAAGGAGCACTGTGAATGTCCACACTTCCATCCAGAAAGTGTCCAAGTATGTCTTCATGACCACAGATCAGATGGTACTCCTGACGTGTCTGTAAGGGCAGTGGGCCAAGTCTGGTCCAGATCCCACTGCAATGCCTTCCCAGCCTCAGTGATATTCAATACCATCTCTGTCAGTCTCCTTCTGGGTCATAGAACTAAGGGTGGAAACGACATGTAACTCACCAACTTCAGCCTGTACTCAAGATAGCTGAGCTTCAAAAATAAGACTAGTGGCCTTTTCTAGTTGCCCCAATTACTTATAATGTTCTTGGCCTTTAAGAATAGTCCAAATGGCTACTACACTATTGGCTCCAGCCCACAGGGATCTGGTCAATTCCCTTTTTGTCCAGAGGAAATAACCCATGCCTTTTGTTGTGCTAATCTAATGGCAGCCCCTTGTGAGCAATCTGGGTATGTAGAAAACTGGATAAGGGCAATGTCAGTTAAAATCCAATTAGGGAGGGCAATACATACTGAAGGATGTATCCAGAACACAGGGCGCAGCCTGTAGAATAAACCCCAAAATCCAATTAATACCACAGTCCCAAGCATGGGTCCCACAAATTTCTTCCTGCCAGTAGGTAATTCTTTGTTCCTTCACCAGGGTCAGTTCTCAGTGTCCTTTTCAGTCAGGAATTCCTGGACTTTGGCAATGTCAGTGGAGTGAGTGCTTCTTCTTCTTTCCCAAAACAATCAAGGTTCAGCATCCTACAGGGGAGAGGTTTCCAGCACATATCACCCTGTAATAGCTGTGCTTTTTCTAGAAAAGTCTAAAGGCACAGTTGGTCTGTCAGTGGACAAGGGAGCTTTTTCCCTGCTGTCCAGAAGCACAGTAGAACTAGAAGAAAGAATAGGCTAATCATCAATAGGAAAATTCTTCTGATGTGGAGGGGTCTTTTTGCAGTGAGAATCCTGGGTCCAAGCAGTCAGTCTGTGGCACTTCACAGCGGTGTCGGTAGTCAGCAGGACTTGGAAAGGGCTGTTCCAGCATGGAGCCAAGGCAGTCTTTCGCTGATGGATCTTTATGTAGACCCAGGCTCCTGGTTCCAACGAGTGGCAAGGTTGCACAGGATCCTTTGGTAGTGCTTCCATCACCTGTGTATAAAAAGACTTAACACATTTCATTAGTGCCTGACAATATTTAAGCATTATATTATCCAGCAAATGAATGTCCATCTGAGCTGGGGTTAGTGGGGGTGCAGTTGGTAGTCAGCATTGGGTGTCCTGTCAAATTTCATGAGGGCTGAGTCCAGTCGTTCGATTGGGAATGGCTCTCATACACATCAGTGCCAAAGGAAGGGCATCTGGCCACTTTAAGTGTGTCTCAGCACAAATCTTGGCCAGTTCATTTTTTGTAAGTCCCGTTCCGGCGTTCCACTGTCCCAGCAGACTGTGGGTGGTGAGGGCAGTGAGTTGCACATAACTCCTTTACAATCTGTCCAGTAAAGTGAGTGCCACGACCACTGTTGATAGTCACAGGGATGCCAAAACGTGGTACAAAATCTGTAAGCAAAGACATCTACTGTCCTGCAGGGAAAAGCTTCAACCCAAGTGGTAAATACATCAATTAAAACTAATACATATTCATAACCACAACATTTAGACATTTAAATAAAATCAATCTGAATATTTACAAAAGGTCCCAAGGAGGAGAGTGGGCTGGCCGCTGCACACCAATCTCGTGTAACTGCAACAAGCATTCCCCCCCCCTTCTCTTGGTAGGCAGCCAAGCGGTGTCCTTGACTGGGGCCAGCGCATGTTAGCCATTCTCTTCTTGGCTTTTTTTTTTTTTTTTCATTTAACCTACAAAGGAAACTTGTACTCTTCAATTATACATCTTTTTCATACCATGAACACATAAACAGTACTGTTATACAGTACAGAAGTATTATCATTCAATGTATGCCACATATACCCTTTCACTAAAATAACCTTATTACAGAACTTTGGAAGAACAAGCCAGGACAAGCACACCCACTTTGAGAAGTTCACTTAATATAACTTCTAGTCCAAGAGCTATCCACCATCCCCAGCCCTCTGGTTAAAAGTCTGAGGTAGCCAGAAGGATCCCTTGTACAATATGGGGAGTGGGTTAACTTTTCATGTCCTCGCTTCCAAAGACTGTCAGTATGCAAATTTTAACAACAATTCTCAATTAAAAGATTTGGCCAATGTAGTTTCTTTCTCTTACTGAAGAAAATGTATTAGACTTTAGTATATCACATTTTTCTGATGTAACCAAACACTTTGTATTCTAAATTGAACAAAACAAGTATCTGCATCTCAATCCAACATTTCCGCTTGATATCAAATCAGACCATCTCATGAAAATATTAAACACAACAATTTCGGGCCACGAAAAAAAACACAACAAGACAGAACATAGAACACACAACATATTTTTTTTTACTGTGCCAGTAAATCAAGGTACGTTGAATGGTGTGCAGCTGGCATTAGTTTTCTTTGATTATCTGAAAGACAAAAACAGAGGTCCACCCCGTCTGGGCAATTAAATACTTAAAATATACAAATACTCTTGTTGATTCTAGGCAAAACAGAGGAATTACCCCATATTTTCTCATATGTGTTTCTTAGACAGCCTTGGTTTCAGCGGCCTTTACCTTATCAGTTAGTTAATTTGCAGTAACACAGATTATTTCTGGCTTGCTTTTTATTTCTGTTAACTCCTGCTTTTAAACACTGACAGAAAACATCACCACTTATAGTGCCTGTAGAGCCTAATAAAATTCTCATTATATAGCACTGTATACATTCTTCAACTGATTTAACAAAATTGTTCATAGCCAAATGATTGCAATCTAATAAGTTCTTTGCCTGAATTTATTTACAAACATTTCATAGACACCAAAAACTGTTCTCTTAAAAATCACTTGCTTTTCCCTTCCAACAGCCACTTTTATCAACTCAAATCACCATTCCAAATATCCTCTTGAGTATTTGAAATCCTCATGCTTATATTCACTTACTCCTTCTTTCCACTACACCCTCAAAAGGTTCCAACCTGTTTTCCAAATCTCTTTGTCTGTTGCCTGTCCGCCTGGGCCCGATCCTTTTTTCCTCACTGAATCGTCCCGTCCATGGACACGAGCTTGTTCCACAACCAGTTCTTAGCTAGGAGGGTGGGCTACTCAACTAGCCCCCACCCTTCTGGTCTTGTCCCCAAAACATTTCTACTCACAAGACTACCTGAGTCCTCCCTAGTAAGGCTTGCCACCTGGGCAAAAATACATGGCCATTCACTTAACACATAATCCAAACCCCTGTGGGGGTCTACCCAGAGACCCACCCATTTGTCTGCTGACACTTAAACAGAAAAGAAAATTACACAAAAAGCAAAAAAAAATTACAGTCTAAGCCAAATTTTCTACTTCTATTATATTGTCCGCTACGGGGGGGCGGGACTGTAAAATCTCAGGACAACCTCAGAGCTTCATCGCACACATGGCTTCCACCCTGAGGAATTACGAACGAGAAGTTCAGTTCCGCTCACACACCTAACGCCCAAATGAACAGAGCAGAAAAACATCAGTAACCGGTTAAACAAAACAGAGCCAAAGCTAAATAGTGCACCAAAACCAAATAGTGTTTCCTTATTCTATTAGAGCTCACCTATAATCATGCTATTCTTAACACATAACACCAACAGTACCAAACAAAGCAAACATAAACTAACAAGGGTAAAACAGATAGATGGTGTAAATTCTGCAGTGCCCCCCATTCTTAATTGCTCACCAAACTGTGACAAATTCCTGTTACTAATTTATCCCTCATGTCAGGTGATCAGACCGACAGAGCATATAATCAAATTCTAAAGCTTCATTAAAAATAATAAAATAACAATGGAGAGTGTTGGGAATGCTCTCACATCACTCGGGAAAAATATGAATGCCCCAAGCCTTAAACCACTTTAATACTCACACATGCCTCACTGGGAAGTCAAGCTTTGCAAATATAATTCCAATTCTGTAACTCCTGCTGTTGGTTTGCCTCTATTTTCCACAAGCAGCTGGGGCTGAAAGCAGTTTTTCTTTGCACTTAGCATAGTCCGCACTAATTCATGACCTTGAAGACAAAACAACTTCTCCTTTATCTCAGGGCTAAGCCGAATTTCAAATTAACCCGTTCCTAGACAAATTGCTCACACTGTGTCAGAGGTTTTTCTTTGGTGATTAAAGCTCCATTGAGATATATGATCTTATCTAGATTGAAGGTACCTTCTAATGGGCATTGTTTAAATGAATTTTTCACGCGTGTACAGATTCCAATCATTTAAATACCTGAAGGTTTTAGGACCATAATGTACGTTCATGTAATATGCTGGGGCACCCTTAGGGGGTAAGGTGGAATATTTAGACTGTCCCTTACCCATTTTCCACTTACACACACAGAGAGGGTGTCCTGTCCGCGCTAGCGGCTCAAAAACCAAGGAGATGATCAGACTGTCAGTAGCCCACACGGAAGGGAAAGGGGAGGGAAGATGGGTTCACACACCCCTAGACCCAGGCAGCTTCCTTGCCGGACTATGCCAGGCTGAGTCAGCCCACCGTGGGTCGGATCTCCTAAAGATCCACTAGTTACCGGGCTAGCCCGGTAACAGCCACTCACACTGGTGTACACACACACACACCAAGGCCTCTTTTTCTTCCTTTTTCTTTTTTTTAACCCTTTTTTTTAACCTTTTTATCTCTTTTTTTTTTTTTTTTTTTTTAACCATGATGCATCTTTACCTGGTCCGGACCAATACCATGAGGCGGTATGACAACCCCTCTTGAGGCGGTAAAAACCCCTCAGCACCGGTGCATTCTAATGCATTTACCTATGCATTACCTTATGCATTTCCTTGGCCAACTCAGCAGTTCCCAGTACTGCTATAAACTAACCTTATTGGGGCCTCTCCCCAATACCACTTTGCATCTGATCCTGCTGCACAGTCAATAAGTTCAGATGGCGTAAGCCCAACAGAGACAGACGTCCTCACGGAAAGTCCTCCTCCGATACCCCAATAGAGATTTCAAAAGGTCTCATACCTCTCATGTGGCGCCATGGGGTTCGAAGGGGAATGATCCGTAGTAGTTGTCTGTGGGTCCGTGGGCGTTGCCATCCCGGACGAGCCCCCAAATTGTCGAAGAAAAACTCAGTTCTCGCTTTTTGTTTGGGTGCAGCAAAATCAAATTCTTTATTATTTCTCCAGTAATTACCATGGAGGGAGAGAGTGCCATAGGACACAGGGTCCTGGACAGGTCTCTCAACTGGTAAACAATCACAGCAAGCCTTTATACCTTTTACAGACAATTTCTAACAATAATACAGACAGTAAAAAGCAACAAATACATTTTGTTTATACATAAGCTTCTCTGCTATCTCACTAGAAAAACAAGACTGCAAGACTGCATATTGCAAGGTCGTAATAACTTTCACACAATTCCCTCTGTCTTACATTATCTTGCTTCCTCACGTCACCAGGGTCACAGTTAACCTAACTCATGCTAACTAACATTCATTAAGATCTCTTTAAAACCTTGTTAATTATTTACTGGCTTCCACACATTTGATTCGCGGGAAGCAGAGAAGAAAGAGGACGGAGCATTCAGGGGAGAGGGGGAGGTGAGCTGGGGCTGGGCAGACAGCTGCCTGAGCCTTTGTTAAATTTAAAAGCTTTTTAGAACAGGTTGTCCTAGAACCACCAGTTCTAAAAAGGCTTCTAAATTTAACAACCGGTTCTTGTGAATGGGTGTGAACTGGCTGGAGCTCACCACTGGCTGTAAGTTGGGGGAATCAGCCATCACCTGCATGAGGCCACACATGGGAAATTGCTCAACCTTGCTTGGAAAGACACATGGTGCTGGACCCCCCATCCAACTGAAGTCTTCAGTGTCACAGTGACCCAAGGTGTGTACACAGAATGGGGATGGTGTATGTGTGGGTGGGTGGATGGATGGATGAATTGATTTCTGCATGTGTTTGTGTGGTTTTCTGCAAGGGTTTTGTGTGGGGGGGGTGTTATTACAGCTCTGGGGGTTGTGTTTGTGGCTGTGCAAATGTGTGTGTGTTCATGTGGCTGGATTTGTGCATGTGTTTGCATCTGTTAGTAGTTGTGTTGATGTTGGCTGGATTTATGTGGGTGTTTGTGTATATTAGCAATTGTGTGTGTGTGTGACTGGATTCATGCATGTGTTCATGTATGTTTGCAATTGTGTGTGTGTGTGTGTGTGTGCGAATGCTCAGCTGCCCTCTGCCGGTGCAACAACCGTTTCTCTATATGTCACAGCTCCCATACCGTCGACCCCAGTGGTGATTTCCCCATCTCACAAGGGCTGGCTGGCCTGACACTTAATCCCTCTGTGGAGTGTGGTGGGGGCTGCAGCTCACCTCCTGTGGGGCAGGAGGACCCAGGTGTGGAGCACTGGGCTCCGATGCACCTGGAGAGCAGCTCAGGTGAGGTGGGGCAGGGCATGTGGTGTCCGTTCTGTGTTGCCTGGTGCTGGGCCATTGCACAATCCCCAGCCACGCCGCACAGCGCGCCCTGAGAGGGGGCAGGGGGCCAAGCAGACGATCCAGCATGAGGGGGAGAGGATGTGTCGTTGGGGGGAGGAAAAGCCTTGGGCTGCACTGGGGGAGTGCAGAGCAGGGGTGACACCCCAAAAACCTGCAGCAAAGGGATAGACAGGTGTGGTAGGTGGATAGAAGAGGCAGCGGGACTAAAATCTAAAAGGGGAGTGTGGGGTCTAGTGGTCAGAGTGGGGGGGTGGTTGGTGGTCAGAATTCCTGGGTTCTATCTCCAGCCCTGGGAGCGGAGTGGGGTCCAGTGGTTAGGGTGTGTGTCGGGGGAGAGCCAGGACTCCTGGGTTCTCTCCCTGGCTCTGACTCTCTCTTGTGCAATCCCTCGGCAGTTACCCAACTCGCCAGCTTGTGGGAGCGAGGGGCTGGGGCCGGGTTGCGACATGGCCCAGAGTCCCGTACTGCCCCTTTGTTACCCAACCCGGGGCAGGGTGGGGGAGGGCCTGGGAGACCCGCTAAGAAAGGCACTTCTGGTGGGTCTGTGTGTGGGTCACGCTGCCCCCGGCTGGATAGACCCCTCTAGGTCAGAACCAGTCTCAGCCCAGGTCAGACCCTGGGAGCCCAGCCCCCTCTGTCGCCACGGCCATGTCTATTGGTCTCCTGGAAAGGTCCATTCTCATTGGTAGCTGTCCAGTGGCAGTGAGTTCCACAGGCCTCGCACACGCTGTGTGGGGCAGGAGGTCCTTGTGTTGGGAGGAGTGGGAGTGAACTGTGTGTGGTTGTGTCTCTGAGCACGATTCTGAATAGTCTGGTGTGTGTGTGTGATTGTGAGTGTGGCTGGGGGTGTGATTGTTTCTCTCTTTGGGGGTTGGGCTAGCATGCCCCTCTGGGTGTGTTGTGTGTGAGTGTTCTTGGGATTGCGTGAGTCCCTTTGTGCGTCAATGTGTCTGTGTGTGTGTGTGTCACTTGCTGCAGGATACAAAATCCTGCAAAGCCACCACACACACAGAGCAGGGCTCAGCCCCACCAGCAGGGGGCAGCAGGGACACACACGTCTCTCCTGGGCCAGCTTGGACAATTTCCCATCACGACCTGGCACAGTGCTGGTGCTCCCACATGGGGGTGGGCAGTGACCGGGGGGCGGGGGCAGATGTGCTGGATTGAGAAGGAAGCACTTTGGGAAAATCAGTCAAGGCTCTTACCAGAGCTGAGACACAGACCCAGTGACCCTGCACCACCCTGGGAGGGGAGTGGGGTCGAGTGGTCAGAGCAGGGAGGGGGCTGGGCACCAGGACCCCTGGGTTCTATCCCTGGCTCTGGGAGTAGAGGGGGTCTAGAGCAGGGGGACTGGGGGCCAGGACTCCTGGGTTGCATAGGGGAGACTGTTTTTTCCTCAGCTCCCCTCCCTAGAGATCCCAGCCCAGCACCCTAGTGGAGAGTGAGGGGGAGCGGGGGAAGTTGCTCTCCCACTTCAGAATCATGATTCAACCCCCCCACCATGGGCTGTGACATCATGAACCTCCCCCTCCCCAAAGCAGGCAGTAGAAGCCCCACCCCACCAGAGAAAGGGGGGGTCTAGTTGCACCCACAACAAGCCCACTCATGGTTGCAAAGAAACCCCACAAACCACTGCTAGGACAGGATCTGCTGCTCCCACATGTTTCCTTATCACCCTGAGCTGCTCCCCGCCAGGCACCACACCCCAGTCACTCGCCTTTGGTCACTATGTAGCTCAGTGGCAATCACTGCCCCGAAGTGCCTCCGGTGCAGGCACCCACAGCACGAACTCCCCACACCGGATTCTGTCCACACACAGAGAATTCTCTCTGCCGGGCTCCTTCGGTTCCTCTCGCTGCTCTCCGTCCTGCCGCCAGACACTGCTCATCTGCATAACCCCGCCCATGGACACGCGACACCTTCTGTCGTTTTGGTCTCAAGTGAAGGGGTTGCCTGCGGGGAGTGAGCACGTCACCGCACGTCACAGCCCCAGCGCACGTCACAGCCGCCGGGCGGGGATTGTCTGTGAGCCCCGCGCTGGGGGCGGGGCTTCAGGGAGAGACCCAGCCCCATAGACAGCCTGGGGCAGGGAGATATTAGGGGAAAGGATGAGGGGGTGGGGCAAGAAGGAGGGAGGGAGAGACCCAGCCCCATAGACCCGTAGGGGCAGGAAATGAGGGGAGAAGGGGGGAGGGAGGGATCCAGCCCTATAGACCCGTAGGGGCAGGAAATGATGGGAGAAGGGGGGAGGGAGGGATCCAGCCCTATAGACCCATAGGGGCTGGGAGATATTGGGGTCAGGAGGGGAGAAGGGGGGTTGGCAGAGACCCAGCCCGGGGTGCAGGGGAAATGGGCTCGTTTGGAGGGAGCTGGGGAGGAGAAGAGACACAGGGCAGGACACACCTTGGGACAGGGAAACTGACTCACTCCGAATACATGCGGAGCAGGGCAGGGCGGAGGCAGATCATGCTGGTCCCAGGGTAATTTCGGGGGGTTCTGATTCCCCACTCAGCTGGGGGGCTCCCCTCTGGGCTGAGGAGCCCTGGGGTGGGGCGGGTGCAGGGGCTGGGTGTGTGTGTCAGGCTGGGGGAGCTGCCTGGGCAGAGGGGCTGGAACCAGGGGCGGCTCCAGGCACCAGCACACCCAGCGCCTGGTTGGGGGGGGGCAAGCTGCAGGGGGGGGGGCTCTGCTGGTCAGGGCGAGGGCAGCAGGCAGCCCAACCCCTCCCCCACTCTACCCCCCTCCCCTCCCCTCCCCTCCTAGAGCTGGGGGAGAACCCAGGCAGGGCCGGCTTTAGGCCAATTCAACCAATTCCCCCGAATTGGGCCCCGCACCTAAGAGGGCCCCGCACGCAAGCCCTGCCAGTGCTCTGTACCGGGGTGGCCCGGCTTCCCCAGGGGGGAATTTAAAGGGCCTGGGGCTCCCAGCAGGGACTGGAGCCTCAGGCCCTTTAAATTGCCACCAGAGTCCCACTGCTGGAGCCCTGGGGTCTATTTATTTAAGAAGTCTGGGGCTCCCCTTGCTTCTACTGCCCCGGCCCTTTAAATAGCCCCTGGAACCCCACCGCTACCCCAGGGCTCCCGTGGCTATTTAAAGGGCCGGGGCGGTGGAAGCAGGGGAGCCCCGGGCTGCTGCTGCTACCCTGGTGGGGTGGGAGGAGGAGGAGGCACTTACCATACAGGGTGGGCTGTACCCCCCGTACCCACACCCCCTGCCTGCACCCAGCCCCTGCCTGCAGCCAGCCCCGCACTCCCTGCCCTGCCTGCAGCCAGCCCCTGCCACACGCCCCTGCCTGAAGCCAGCCAGTCCCGCACTCCTCTGTCTCCAGCCCTGCCAACCCTTGCCGCACCCCCCTGCGGCCCTGCCTGAAGCCAGCCCACCCCATACACCTCTGTCTCCAGCCAGCCCCACACCCCTTGCCCTGCCTGCAGCCAAACCCTACCTCCAGTCAGCCCCTGCCCTGCCTCCAGCCAGCCCCATGTCCACTGGTGCCCTGCAGTTCCCAGGGCAGTAACCCTGCACACCTGCTTCAATGAGAGGGGCAGGGAGCAGCTGGGACCCACACATGTGCACACCCTAGGGTGACCAGAAAGCAAGCGTGAAAAATTGGAACAGGGGTGGGGGGTAGTAGGATCCTATATAAGAAAAAGACCCAAAAATTGAGACTGTCCCTATAAAATCTGGACATCTGGTCACCCTAGCACACCCCCAGGGAGTGGGGGGTCCCACACATGTGAAGCGGTGTTGGGAATGGAATGTGAAATGCTGAGATTGTTTAGGCTTCTGGGACGAGCCGATTACGCTGGGAATTGTGTGTAAAGGGCTGGCCTTGAGCGGCCAGCTAATTGTAAATAGGATGATAAATCAAACAGGTGTTAGGATGATAATTACCCTATGGGGTTACAGCTGCGGCTGTGTTAATTTTGTTAACCAATTAGCAACTGCTTGCTTGCCTGCTTCAAGAGTATAAAGATGTATGCTGGAGAGAAATAAATGACTTTGCTGCCAATCAAACTGACTGAAGAGCTTTGTTCATATACGCCTGCGATGCAACAAAGCGGAGCTCAGTTCTAGTTCAGGCCCATCTTTTTAAAAAAGAACTTTAGGTCGGGTTAACGTACATCCGTATTTTCCCAGGCAGGTCAGGCTTTTTGGTTCTTAAATCGCCATCTGAGAGGAATTTTTAAAAATACGGACGTATGGTAACCCTATTGGTACCAAAAATACATACTGTGGCACATCCCTTAAAGCAGGACTTTTTACAGGGAACCGGTTGCTAAGAAATGAAAGGCTTTTTTTACTTTTTTTTTTTAAGTCATCCCTCCCGGGGCCCTGCCGAAAATGTTCGAATTGGGCCCCACACTTCCTAAAGCCGGCCCTGAACCCAGGAGTCCTGGCTCCCCCCTATTTCCATATGGCTCCATCCAACAGCCTCCCCCCCCCCACCCCTGCGAGTGGGGAGAGACGAGGCCAGGGGAGAAGCAGGCGGGGGGGGCGGGGCCGGGGCTCTCTGGGGGGCGGGGCGGGGATGAGGAGTTGCGCTGGGGGGGAGGTGTCAGGTTGACCCAGGGACCCACCCTCACCCGGGCTGGAGAGGACGGAGGCACCCCAGGGCAGGCTGGGAGTTGTAGTTCCTGGCTCGTCTCACAGCGGAAGTGACGGGCAGGTTGCTCAGACAACGCGCCCCCTCCCGGTGCACTCTGGGAAGCGTAGTTCTCTCTGTCTCACACGCGGCCTCTGTTGGAGGAGGGGCCCTAAACTCGTCACTTCGCCGCGCCTCTTCCCCGCTCCCTGATTGGCGGAGAGAGCACGGGACAGAGACTCAGCGCGTGGCAGGAGGCCCCAGTTCCCTCGCCCCGAGGCTTCGCTGCCCCCCCCCCCCGCCCCGGGCGCGCGCTGCGGCCGTTGGGATTTGAATCCCGCTGGCGGCCGGGGGGGCTGCGCGGCTCAGTCCCCGCGGGGGCACCAGTGGGACCTGTGGGATCCGGGCTAGGGGGGGCCCAGGGCAGAGGCAGCGCGGAGTGAAAGGGCTTCACCCCCCGCCCCCAGCTGGGCCTGGGGGGCTGAGCTGCCTGGGAGCAGCCCCACAAGCGGCAGCCTGGGGCCGCGGGGCCCCTCAGCCCCGCCCCCTCCTCTCCCTCTGTAGGGCCCCGACATCCCCTTCAAGCCCCCCAACCTGCCCCCTCATCCACCAGCCCCGCCCCCGGCATCCCCTCCCCCACCCTGTCCGCTCTGCTTGGCCTTTCCCTTCGCTGCCAACATCCTCCTCCTCCTCCCCCTCGTCTTTAGTGCCCCGACCCCGGCCTTGTCCTCTTGCCCCACCCCCGACCTTCCTCCTGCCCCTCCCCATCCTCAGCGCCCTGCCCCTAATTGATTCCAGCCCATTTCCCATGGCTGGGCCCCACTTTCCCATCCCCCCCACTGCCCCAGTCCATCCCCAGGGTGTGGGGTTCCTCATCTCCAATCTCTGCTACCCCCCAACCTGCCGGGTTCCCCTTTTCAGCCACTGTGGGCAGGGGCGGCTCTACAAATTTGGCCGCCCCAAGCAGTCATGCCCGGGAGGCGCCCCCGAGCCGCGGGAGCAGCGGACCTCCCGCGGGCATGACTGCGGAGGGTCCACTGGTCGCGCGGCTCGGCTGGACCTCCCTTAGCTGCGGGCAGTTCGCAGGTCCGGCGGCTCTGCTTGAGCTGCCGCAGGCATGCCTGCGGGAGGTCCAGCCGAGCCGCGGGACCAGCGAACCGTCCGCAGTCATGCCTGCGGGAGGTCCACTGGAGCCGCCGGCCGAGCGTCCCCTCCGCAGTCATGCCTGCGGCAGGTCCGCTGCTCCCGGGGCTCCGGTGGACATCCCGCAGGCATGACTGCGGCAGGTCCGCCGGCCCAGCCTGCCGCCCCCCCGGGAAAGGGCCGCCCCAGGCGGGTGCTTGCCCCGTTGGGCTCTGGAGCCAGCCCTGACTGTGGGGTCCTCCAACCCGCCCCCACCCATCCACTCTGGGCTCTCTGAATCCCACATTCCCACAATGCACCTTGGTAACCCCACCCTCCTCTATCCCTGCTCCCCCTAGTCCCTTCCCTGGGGTCCTCCTGGATACCCCAACCCACAGTCCAGCCCCACATACATCCCAGTCACTCATTCACACGCTGAGCTAGTCCTTCAGGGGCCCCCACAGCCCACCAAACTCCTCCATCCATGAGCCCCGTGGGCCTGTGGCTGGGAAGTGGGGGAAGCTCCCACTTTGGCTGGACTGGGTGGGGGTGTTGATCTTTTCCTGGCTTGTGTGTGCTGGGCTCACAAAGGGTTTTTGCTCCCTCTGGGTGGGGGGTGGTTTTGGCCGAAGGTGACGTGGTTTGGTAGCCCTGTGGATGCTGTGTGGTGTCTGGAATGGGGTGTGTGTGTTCCCATCGTGCCCCTTCCCCTCTGCCTGCAGAGCTGAGGACAGACAGGTCTGAGGAGCAGAGCAGGAGCTCTGGGAAGGAGAAGAGCAATATGAAGATGGAGTCTAAGATGAGGCCAGGTGACTTCTGTGGAGGGAGACATGCTGGACAGCGCCAAGGATTGGGGAGACAACCAGGTGTGAGCCCCGGGCTGTTTTCTAATTGTAGCTGTGGTGGCAGAATGGGAGGAGTGTTGAAGCCGGAGCCCTGGGGTGCGGGAGTAGCGAGAAGAGGAGCCTCGCCACCATTGCTTTTTCTTTTCCTCTTGTGTTGTGTTTCATACCAAGGGAAAAGAAGTCGCGGGGATGGAGTCCAGCTCTGAGGTGAGATGGAAAGTGATCGAGAGCAGTGACAGGGTGAATCCTGTTGATGCCAGGCAAGACCTGCCCAGCTGGGATGAGAGCAGCTGTCTCTATCGGTGAGAGAAGTATCTGGTTTGGGAAGGGCTCTGGTCACAGCCCTCCTGGCTCCAGGCAGGGACGTCCCGTTACCTGGGTGTGGGTTTCTGGACTAGCTGTGGCTTCAAGGGAGATGATGTTGCCATTTGCGGGGGCTGATCATCTCTCTGGCCAGGAGTGGTGTGTGCTCCCTAGCAGAAAGTTGGATCCATGAGGGTGACTCCCTGTTCTGAGTTTCTTTCTTCCTCTGAGGTTTCTCTCTCTGTGTTGGCCAACTTACACTCAAACTCTCTCTCTCTCCTTTCATGGACACCTGTCATGTTCAGTTGCCTGCATCCTCTTCCTCTGCTCCCCCTCCCCCAGTCTCCTATGGGCTCAGCTGGGTCCATCTGCCCACGGGCAAGGTCTCCGCCATACTGGGAAGGATGTGTCCTGCCTGCCAGGTAAGGGGGTTGCTCCTCCCACCCCCTATCTTCGGGGAGACCTCATTGCTGTCACTGGGTCACAAGACAAACCCAAGAAAGAAACCAACAGGACTCCACTGGCCATCACATACAGTCCCCAGCTAAAACCCCTACAACGCATCATCAGGGATCTACAACCCATCCTGGAGAATGATCCCACACTTTCACAGGCCTTGGGTGGCAGGCCAGTCGTCGCCCACAGACAACCTGCCAACCTGAAGCATATTCTCACCAGTAACTGCACACCGTACCATAGTAACTCTAGCTCAGGAACCAATCCATGCAACAAACCTCAATGCCAACTCTGCCCACATATCTACACCAGCGACACCATCACAGGACCTAACCAGATCAGCCACACCATCACTGGTTCATTCACCTGCCCGTCCACCAATGTAATATATGCCATCATATGCCAGCAATGCCCCTCTGCTATGTACATCGGCCAAACTGGACAGTCTCTAAGGAAAAGGATAAATGGACACAAATCAGATATTAGGAATGGCAATATACAAAAACCTGTAGGAGAACACTTCAACCTCCCTGGCCACACAATAGCAGATCTTAAGGTGGCCATCCTGCAGCAAAAAAACTTCAGGACCAGACTTCAAAGAGAAACTGCTGAGCTCCAGTTCATCTGCAAATTTGACACCATCAGCTCAGGATTAAACAAAGACTGTGAATGGCTTGCCAACTACAGAACCAGTTTCTCCTCTCTTGGTTTTCACTCAACTGCTAGAACAGGGCCTCATCCTCCCTGATTGAACTAACCTCGTTATCTCCAGCTTGCTTCTTGCTTGCATATATAAACCTGCCCCTGGAAATTTCCACCACTTGCATCTAAAGAAGTGGGTATTCACCCACGAAAGCTCATGCTGCAAAACGCCTGTTAGTCTATAAGGTGCCACAGGATTCTTTGCTGCTTTTACAGTCATGTCTTTGGGGCTGTGGGGGCTGAGACTGAGAGGGGTGGGCTCGCAGTCATGGCTTTGGGCACAGGAGAAGTGGGGCTGGGATTAGAGATGCCCAGAACCCCCCTTATCACCCGCTAGCTCCATTACTGCATCACCCAAAAGCCTCGCTCAGGGTCCAGTATGCCTCCTTGTGCTGGGCACTGCAGGGACAATCAGAGGGACAGCAGGATGCATGAGGAAATAGATGTGTGTGAGGCAGATGGGTGAAGGGGGGGTGGCATACACTGGGGACGGATGGGGGGTTGAGAGTTGGACGGACAGTGGGACAGATGGAGAGCTGCAGGGATGGGTGGTGATGTCACAGGCTGGACTTGTGATGGGTTCAGCTCATGGCCGCTGGCCCTGTCGTCTCCTGCCCCCATCTACCCGTCTGACTCTGCCCCTGTCTCTCGCAGGCAGCACTCAGCAGAGTCTGGCCCTGTTACACTGGTGCCTACATCCAGTGCACACCTGTGTGTTATGTGCTCCTGGAGAGCTCAGGCAGGGACAAGCGTGCGGCTCACGGCTGCTGAACCAGCTACTCCAAAGCCTGCCACAGATCTCCCCCTCCTTGGGCAGCAAGACCCTGGCCGGGGGGTTCCCTGTCACTCCTCGCTGCCTGCTCAGCACAGAGACCGAGGTCACCTGCCTCCGCCCAGCCTCTAGCTGGAGCTGCTTCCGCCCCGAATTGCTGGTATCCAGCCTGGCCGGAGTTGGTGCGATGTCCTAGCGGAGTCCGTTCTTTCTCCCCGGTAGATGATGATTTTCCCCACTGCAGTTAGTTGCTCTTTCTCTGCTTCCCCATAGCCCCTCCCCAGTGATAGTGACCCCTGCTGGCCAGGCACGGGAGTGTCCTGTAGGTGCCTTCTTCTAGGAGCAGTGACTCCTGGTGGCGAGGGGCAGCAATGCCTGGCATGTATCCCCCTAGCATTGCTGCAGCGACCCCTGGTGGCCACTGAGGGAAGTTGCCTATGTGACCCCACCACTGCCATTGCGCCTGTGAGCGCTGGTGGGTAGGTGAGGCAGGGCCCTGTATGTATATCAGCCATTGGGGCAGTGCCCTCTGCGTATCCCACTCTCATCTTGGTGACTCGTGTTGCCCAGGTGGGGCAGTCCCCTGTGTGTATTTACTCCCCCCAACCCCTGCATTGGACCAGTGAGCACTGGTAGCCAGAGGAGTCAGTGCCTGAGGTGTGTTCTTCACCTCCCCCAAGGTGGCAGGGTGCCTGGGAGGCCGTGTCAGGCAGTGCCCTGGGTATCTTCCAACCCCTTTGTGGCAGTGAGCCCTGCTCCTGGTGTGTGTCACTCCCCCACTAGGGATGTGCACTGGTGGCCAAGTATGGCAGTGCCCTGTGTGTAGCCGCCTCCCTCTCCCCCCCAGCCCCAGGTGACCAGATAGAAAGTGTGAAGAATCAGGACGGGGTGGAGGGTAATAGGCACCTACATAAGAAAAAACCCCGAATATTGGGCTATCCCTATAAAATCGGGACATCTGGTCACCCTATCCCTTCTACCCCTGTGCCAGGTATGGCAGGCACAGATCCCTGGCATCTCTGTGGGGCAATACCCTCTGTATATCCCCCAATTGGGGCAGTGACCCCTGCTGGTCAGGTGGGGCAGTGCCCTGTGTGTGTGTGTGTCCCCTATTTAGGTAGTGACCCCTGGTGGCTAACTGAGGCAGTGCCCTTTGATTTCCTCTTCTCTCCCCAGTCCCCTCTCTCTCTAGGGTAGGGCCCCCAGGTGGGGCACTACCCGATGTGTATCTCTACTAATTGGAGCAGTGACCTCCCCGTGGTGCCCTGGTGTGGCAGTGCCCTATTGGTATCTCCCTCCCCCTCTCCCCACACCATTGTGGTAGTGGCCACTTCAGGCAGTGGCCTGTTTATCATCCCCCCACACCACCACCACCATTGCAGCAGTGCCCCCTGGTGGCCATGTGCGGCAGTGCCCTGAATGTATCCCCCCCAACCATTGCTGCAGTGACCCCAGGTGCCCAGTTTGAGTAGTAGCCTGTGTGTACCTCACCTCTTGGGGCAGTAACGTGTGGGGCCAGCTAAGACAGTGCACAGTCTGTGACGTCTGGTGGCCACGCAGGGCAGTGACCTGTATGTACCGTCTCCTCTGGAGCAGTGACCACTGGTGTCTTGGTGCTAAGATGCAGCCACCTCTGGGTACATGGTGGGCCTGTTTACAGGACAATGGGGACAGGCCCCCCGGTTCCAGGAAGTAGGGGAATGTCTGGTGTTCGGGGCAGAGCGTTCCACCTTCTATTGAACTGTGATGCTCTGAGCACCTTTCCCCTGCATGAAGAAGACCCTGTGTGGCTCCAAAGCTGGTCCAGTAACAGGTATCACCTCAGCTGCCTTGTCTCCCAGCAAGTGAGACACACACACACACAAAGGGACTCACACAATCCCAGGAACACTCACACACAATACACTCAGAGGGACATGCTAGCCCAACCCCCAAAGAAACAATCACCCCCCCCAGCCACAGTCACAATCACACCCCCCCACACACCATAATATTCACAATCGTGCTCAAAGACACAACTGCACACAGTTCACTCCCACTGCTCGAAATACAAGGACCTCCTGCCCCACACAGCATGTGCCAAGGCCTGCGGAACTCACTGCCACTGGACTGCTACCAATGAGAATGATCCCCTCGTGTTGGATCATCTGCTTGGCCCCCTGCCCCCTCTCGGGGTGCGCTGTGTGGCGTGGCTGGGGATTCTGCAATGGCCCAGCACCAGGCAACGCACAACGAACACCACACGCCCTGCTCTTCCTCACCTGAGCTGCTCTCCAGGTGCATTGGAGCCCAGCACCCCACATCTTGGCACTGGGGGTGAGCTGCAGCCCTCACCACACTCTGCAGCGGGGAGAAGGGTCAGGCCAGCCAGCCCTTGTAAGATGGGGAAATCACCATCGGGGTCGACGGTATGGGGGCTGTGACCTACGGAGAAACGGTTGTCGCGCTGGCAGAGGGCAGCAGAGCATGCACACACGCACAATTGCAAACATATGCATGAATCCAGCCACACACACACACACACACACACACGTGTGCTAATATACACAAACACCCGCACAAATCCAGCCAACACCAACAGAAGCCTGGGAGCAAGGGTAGAAGAGCAGGCTGGGGCCAGGTCACTCCACTTCCTGTAGGAAGTAGCCAGCCTCTCATCCCCCACGGAGGCCTGGGGCCAGCCCCCCTCTGCTTCCCCCGATGCAGGCCTGGTGCCCCAGCCTGCTCTGCTCCCCTGGCTCTCAAGCTTGGGGGGAGGGGGGAACCGCCCCACAGCACTCGCCGGCGGCGTGGCTGGGAGCCAGGGGAGTGGACCAGGCTGGGGCTGGGTTACTCCACTTACCATGCAGTGAATGCAGGGGCGGAGGGGGGGTGGGGCTGGGGCAGAGCAGGGGCGGGGGCCATGGGGAAGAGCCGGGCAGCCCCCCCTGCAGCAGCTCCCCACCCCAGCTCATCTCCACTCCGCCTTCTCCCCTGAGCTCGCCGGCGCCGCTCCACTTCTCCCGCCTCCCAGACTTGCGGTGCCAATCAGCTGTTTAGTGCAGCAAGCCTGGGAGGGGAGGAGAATCAGAGCGGGGGCGGCAGTGTGCTCAGGGAGAAGACGGAGCAGAGGTGAGCTGGGACAGGGAGTGGTTCACCTGCATGCCCCCACCCCCATTACTTGCTGCGGGCAGCCCTCCCCCCCCACACCCCTCCCATCCTCCTGCCCCAGCTCACCTCCACTCCGCCTCCCCTAAATGCGTTTTTTGGTGCCCCCAACCTCTTGGCACCCTAGGCGGCCGACTAGTTTGCCTAGTGGTTGCACTGGCCCTGGCCACTGCCTGTCAGCAGGATTCCTCCTCCTCCTCAGTGAGAATAAATCTCTGCACCTAGACAGCCGGTCCGTCCGCTGCACCCCAATCCCCCATGCCTGAGCCTCCCTGCCAAAGCCCTGCACCTGGCTCCAGAGAATTAAGTCTCAGATCTCACTGGGAACTCGACTTCTTGTGCCCAGAGAGTCTCGGCCCCCCTCAGTAGCTGACCTGAGAAACACAGTGTCTGCAAAAGCAGCAAAGAGTCAGGTGGCACCTTATAGACTAACAGACATATTGGAGCATGAGCTTTCGTGGGTGAATACCCACTTCATCGGCTGCATCAGTGTCTGCCCTTTCCAAAGAAGTGCCTGGAGGGCTTTTTTTTTTTTTTTTTCCCCCCTGTGTGACCATGTGGCCTAATGGATAAGGTGTCTGACTTCAGATCAGGCGATTGAGGGTTCGAATCCCTTCGTGGTTGTGTTTGTGCAGTTTTACCTTTGTGCTGAAAGTCCTGCTCCCTTCAGGGCTGGAACCTCTTCTTGGCGGCTCAGGCCAATGCTCTGCCTTCAGCTAGAGCCCCAGGTAGGAGTTGGGGGGTGGGCGTCACAAAGGCTGGGGCATGAGCCCCAGGTGCTTCCAGTCTCGCCTTTGCCCTTCCTGACTTGCCAAAGAAAATGGGCGGCTGCCCGGGCTAGCGTGTGGAGCAGTTTCCCTCTTCCAAGTGTACGCCTGACCCTGTGCTTGAGGGGGTTGCTACATAGCACCTTGGGAGCCTGGGTGTTTCTCTGCTTCTCATCAGCTGGGGAAAAGCGTCTTGGGGAAAAATCTCCTGCCCCACTGCAAAAGTGAGCACCTTGAGTGGGAACGGTAAGAGGCCCCACCAGGGGGGCTGGCCCTGCTTTTCTACCGTCTTCGATAATCGCCACAGAGCATCAGCAGCTGCCCTACATGCTGGTCTGTGAGTGGCCTTCAGTCGGGTTTGGCATGGCAGGGAGCAGGCTGGCTGGGTGTTTTTGTGCCTGTCTGAAGGCCACACATAGGCCTGGTTCTCCCCTCCTCTAGCCCTGACCTCAGTTGTTCTGTGGCTTTTAAGCCTTCCCTTGGAGCTGTCAGCACCAGCCGCCTCTGCTCTAGGTTCCCAGAGGAAGAGAGGTGTGCTGGGCTCTGTGACGAAGTGGGGGATTTTCTTAGGGTTTTCTGTGTTTTCCAGTGTTTTGCATGCACAGGGAACGGGACTCAGTGTCCCCAGGTGTTACTGGTTTAACGAGGTGAGGGGAGAGGGAGTTTGTTGTTACAGAGGATCGGAGAGGGACTTGGGACGCCGGCTGAGGGCCTGGAGGATGGAGACCCCAGCGACTGGTGACCTGGTGACCTGGAGACCCAGCTCAGGACTCACAGCCAGTTCTGGCCAGTGAGAGGACAATGGGGTGCAGAGAGAGGACCCTGTGACCAACCTGTTCCAGCCAGAGGAGGGCGGAGAGGAGAGGAGGCCCAGGCCCTGTTTACCTGGAGAAAAGACAATGGACAGAGGTGGGGCTTGAGGCTGGGGATATCGGAGGCCCAACTGGGAAGCAGGGGGGCTCGGGGCTGGCGAGTGGAAGCAGGCAGAGCCCACCTGGGATGTGCTGTTATTGTGAGAGGCCAGGCCTGAGGCCCTGAGAGTTTCCTGTGCTGTGTTCAATGCTCAATAAACCCTCCTGTTTTATGCTGGCTGAGAGTCACTCCGGTCTAGAGAACAGGGGTCATCAACCCCTTTGGGGGTGAGGAGGCCCAGGAGGTCCAGAGCACGTGGACTCCCTGAGGGGGTCCACGGCGAGAGACAGATGTGCTAAGGCTCAGAGAGGAGCGGCTCCAGGAGGTGGAGGGGCCTGACCCCGAGAGAGAGTGGACCCCCGAGAAGGGCTGTCGCACTGAAAGGGGCACCCCCCACGGACCGCACAGGGCCAAGAGTGGGCACGATCTGTGAGGCCGTGACAGGCAGTGACATCACAAAGGCCTTTTGCAGGACCTCAGACTATTGGTCAAAGGTGGTGGGGAGGTGGTGACCTCACAGAGAGATGCTGACATCAGCCAGGCAGGACAGGGGCGAGGGGCCAGGGAAACCTCAGAGACGCCTGTGGCTTTGCTTCAGCAAGTCTCCTTCTCCAGGTCTCTCTTTGAGGACTGAGAGAGTATTCGGGTTCATGTACGTGAGCGCCAGGAGGAACCTCTTTCGAGTTTTCTCCTTCCCTTTTAGTGATTTTACTAGAAAACAGCCGTCCCTGTTTAGAAGGTAAGAGCCTCCTTGAGGGAAGGGGTGTCCTGGGGGTGTCACAGTTCGGATGCTGGTGGGCCCCCCCCCAAAGTTAAGGAAGCTCCCACCGCCTGCTCTGTGTTCACAGTGCGGGAGAGAGCAGCATCCACGGCAGTGATTTGCTCCTGGCTGCCGGAGCAGAGCAGCAGGCTCAGCTGTCAGAACTTCCCGGAGCTATGAAAGGGGAGGGGCCCATGGCTCTGTAGCAGGAATGCAGGGCAGACGAGTTCACAGCGGGCATTGTGGGATACTGGAGGAGGCCAGTTATGGTGATATAATGAACAGCAGCGTCTACACTGACACTCTCACTTTAAGTTTGCTGCAAAAAGCTCTAGACCGCTCATCAAAGTGGTTTTATTTTGTCAGCAAAACAGGGCAGTTTTGTCGCCAGACGTGGCATTGCAGTGTGTGCACCAGCCACAAGCTGCCGACCGAGGGAGTGTTGTGTGTTTTTCACACACCTGAGCAATATAATTCTGCTGAAATAACTTTGTAGTGCAGACCTGGCCAAAGATTCACTCACACACACAGACAGACAGACAGACACACACAGCTAGCAAGGAAAACCTCACCTGCTCCTCTGCTTTGCAGAATTCAAACACAAGCAAAGCTTGTCAGGCTCCAGTGGGGATGGCAGGGTGTAAGGTGCAAGCAGACACTGTACCTTAGTCACAGGCAGGTACTATGGTTTAGCTGGTTAAAGTACCTGTTTTGTAAACAGGAGATCCTGGGTTCAACTCCCAGTGGTGCCTTGTTGAGATCCTTTTAGAGCACCTGGTATTGGCTACTGTCAGAAGACAAGATTCAGAGCTAGATGGGCCTTTGGTCTAGCCCAGTGTGGTTTTTCTTATGGTTTAAATTACACTCACTGGCACTGATAATAGAGTTACTGAAAGTCTGGGAGTTAAGAGCTGATAGGTCAGTGGTCCAAGCCCCTTGCAGGTGGCCCCCTCCCTGTGGGACAGGGCAGGTCTGGGCTCTCACACCAAATGCTCATTGTGGCTGCCAGAATCTGCAGGCAGTTCATTTAGTTTACACCCAGGGCTGAGTCCTTGATTCACACATCGAGGATAACAACCCTTTGTTTCTCCTGATCCAATAACATGGAGACTGGGAATCCAACACCAGCCAAAAGTGATAATTTCGGCAAACAATCCAATACAGGGGAGAGAGATAGCTCAGTGGTTTGAGCATTGGCCTGCTAAACCCAGGGTTGTGAGTTCAATCCTTGAGATGACCAATTAGGGATCTTGGGCAAAAATTGGTCCTGCTAGTGAAGGCAGGCGCCTGGACTCAATGATGTTTTAAGGTCCTTTCCAGTTCTAGGGGATTGTTATATCTCTAATTATTTCCTATATATTTCCAACATACTGTAAAATCCACATGCAGACTCATACACGAAACCTTGCAAGAAAATCTTCCTGAGGGGGTCTGAAGCACCTGCTGCTGGAGGGAAGGTGGGAGCTGTGGGTTGGGATTGAGGGGCACTGGGAATAGGAGGGGGCTGTGGGTTGGGACAGAGGAGAAGGGGTGAAGAGGAGCAGGCTCTGGTTGGGAGTGAGGAGCAGTGAGCATAGGAGGGGCTGAGGGTTGGGATTGAGGGGCACTGGGAGTAGAGGGGACATGGGATCGGTCTGAAGAGCATCCTCGTTTGAGGATCCAGCAGGACAGGGGATGGCAGCAGGTGATTCTAATTCCTTAGGGATATTCTGTGTGTGTGTGTGTGCAGGGAAGGAACATGCTCTATGCCCAGAGGCCTTTATTCCTCCAGGCTGCAAGGACAGAGAGGATATCAAGGAGTGGCTCCTACAACCCCGCCCTGGGCCCTTCTTAGGAAAGGCAAAATCCTGAAGAGAAGGAGTAACACCAAAGAAGACTCCCAAAAGTCAGATTTTTACAATCATAGTAAGAAGTTTATTAGCTGACCAGGGACTTGAACCCTGGACCCTCAGATTAAAAGTCTGATGCTCTGCCAACTGAACTAGCCAGGCTCACATAGGAAAAGTGCAAGATGGTGCAGAGGTGAAGCTAGTCAAGAAAAAGCAAGCAGGAAATAATAGGGGAAACCTGCTGCTCTCTCTCTCTTCCCAGCCCTGGCCTGGCCTAGTATTAGTGCTGGTTAAAAAGACGGGAAAATATCGGCATCTACCAGCCTCTCATAGCTGTACAAGAATAAGCACATACAGAGGTGCCCATCTGCAAGTGCTGAATGGTTGAATTGGCTAACGCAACCTGTAGACGTCCAGGGCTCACTGGGATATATTTCAAAGGGATAATGACAGTGATAGGAAGGTTCACAACTGACTCAGTAGTTGCATACAAAGGTGCACGTTTGGCAGTTACATTGGGAAATTCTGGCTCCTTCTCAGGCTCAGATTGGCCACCCCGGTCTAGATGTAGAAGTTACAACATTTAAACTTGAAAGAGGGGCCAATTTCCCCATCATTTCACGCCTTTACATCCAGACACGATGACTTTCTGAATGAACCCTCCTCATTCAGCCAGAAGATCTTGGGGTGGATGTAGGAGTCACTGGGTAAAATTCTCTGCACTCTGTTCTGAATCAGGTCAGAGCAGAGGTACCTAATGATATAATCTGGCTGTAAAATCTATATATCAACACCAAATATGGTGTGAAATTAATCCTCAGAAACGGCTGTTCCCCACCCAGACCCCAGCAAGGGGCTCTCCAAGGAAGGGGGCTGTTGAGGAAGGAAAGATGAAAGATGTCCTTCTCTCCCTGGAGGAACTGGGCTCTGTGCTTTGGACAGAAAGGAGGGGAAGGAAATGGCCACACAATGGCAGCGGAGCCTAAGAAATGAAATACAACAGGCTTCTGGGCACATTGATTCTGAACAGTGAATGAACCTGACTCCTGTATCATGAAAAGCCAAAAAGGTGTTTCTTTCTATGCCCAGGAAAAAAGAGTTACAATAATTCCTGCCTGTTTACTTTTGAATTATTTTACATTGTAAAGGAAATTGTAACAAAATTAGTCTGAACTGGAGCTGCCTGTTATTAAAAGCTGGTTCCCCAATTCAGTTCCAACTGCCCTGCTAGAAACACCTCCAGGTCCCTGCTCACCCCAGGAAGAGGAAAAAGAGAAACCCCCACTGGGCACTGCCCTTGGCGCCAGGCTGCTGTCCTGGGGTGCGGGTGGGGACTGATTGTTTGCTGCTGAGGAGGGAGCCAGTAGAGGCCTCTGGTGCTCTGCTCCTAGCATCTGCCCGGCCCAGGCTGTCCTCTGCCTCAGCTGCTGCTCCCGGCCTGCTCTAGAGTCAAACGCACAGGGCCCCCAGGGGAACAGAGGCTGGGACAGGGCAGCAGGCTGGGCTGGGAAGCTGCTGGGAGTTCTCGTTCCCTGAGAACTGGCCCGGCTCCCTTCTCAACAGCAAACAAATCAATTCCACACCCCCTCCCCAGAAAAACCCGCCTGGAGCCAAGGGCAGCAGGGGACGATTCCCTCCAGTTCCCACCAAGGCAGGAGAGAACCCAGGGTGTTTCTAGCAGAGCTTATGGAACTGACGTGGGGAAACCAGCCTTTAATAACAGGCAGCTCCAGTTGAAGCTAAGTGTTTTTAACAATTTTTACAACATTAAATAACCCTTCAATCGTAGTGTCACCATCCATAAAATTGCTTCAGCCTTACAGGTTCTCAAGTGCAAAACTAAACATCTTTTCAAATCCAAGGGAGTGGAGATCAGTCAGTGTTCAGAGTCATCCCACATAAAAGAACCATGTTGTGGTACATACTGGCCCCATCATGTGGCCATCGCCTTTCCCTCCTCTCTGTTAAAAGTTTTAGTATTTTGCACAGAAACTTTCTTCCCTCAGGAGAGACATGGGAACCAGGGCTGCCAGCCAGCCAGACAAACACTTTTAAGAGGAGGCGTAACCTGTCAAAAAATGATCTCCCTTCTTCAGTTCAGTGACAGCCTGAAATGTTACTTGTCCCGGCAGAGCTGGAGGATTGAAAGCAGCTACATCAAACCCCTGTGTAGCAAGCAGGAATGAACATAAACACTCCCTGGTATCTGAAGAGATATTTAGTTTTACCCTTGGTAAACTACAAGACTAAAGGGAAAGGCAGTGGTGCCAAATATATAGAGTGAAACACGAAACAATCGTCATAGTTATGCCCATAGTGACTGCAAAATCTTTCTATATACTTATTATTATTTTCTCTGGTGTCTAGACATTGACTAGACCTTGACCAAGAAATTTGGCTCTTGATAAAATAATCAACTACCCCTGGTTAATGCAATGGACTAGAAATTGACTGGGGTCTCTCCACACAGGTTCAAATCCTGCCAGCTACAGATGCATTAGTATATTATCATTACTGTTGTCTTAGTGCCTGAGCATCCACAGAGCCAAACTGGAGCCAGATCTGGTCTTGCTCTGAGGCTGGCTACACTTAAAATGCTGCTATAGCACTGTGGAGAAGACCATTGCTACAGTGAGGGGAGGGGTTTTCCATCCCTGTAATAGCTACATTCACAGAACAATCTTTCCTTTCATTTAGCACTATGTAACCATGGCTTAGGTCAGCTTAATTATACTGGTTCTGAGGTTTTTCACACCCTGAAAGACATACTTGTTAGAGGGTTTATCCCAACACCCTCCCATTCCCTGGTCCTTCTCGCATGACCAGAGAGCAGCAATACACGAAGTTCAAAGGTGCAAACAATTCAATGTTTATTGGGGAAAAGTTCCAGCAAGCAATGATTCCAATTTCCTTCCTCAGTGTCCCCCTTCCCAGCTCTGACACCACAGAGGCTTGTCTGTGTCCCTGTTCCCCTTCCCTGTTCCTATTCCCCCCCTTAGCAAAACATAATTCCAGTTCCCCTACCCCCATTCCCATTCCCCCCCTTACTTCCTGACTGACTGCAGACTATATAGTAAAACTTGAGTTCTGCTTAGCTATACCCTAACCAATCATTTTACTGAAATGTAACTAACCAATCCTAACATAGTGTAACATGATTATCTAACCAATTATAGCCCACCACCTTAATTGGTTTACACTCAACAAATTAATTATACAGCAGACAGAAAGAATCACAGCACCAGACAGAGATTATACAGACAAGCAATAGGAAAATGGGGACTACAGTGATAGAACAACAAAGAAATGAGGATTTCACACCCCAGCTATTGATCAGTGAGTTGTTCCTAGACAGGATGCTATCATGGTAGAGGTTGTGGGTGCTGGTTGCTTAACTGTCTGGCCCCCAGGGCAGGATTTTGAGGTTCACCATTACTGTCTCAGAATGCCAGCACCCATCTTTTGTTCACTTAAAATGCGAGCAGGGAGATTACAACACCACAGAACTCATGGAGCTCCAGGAAACGTGTAACTTTAGGTGCGGGTGAGTGTGTCTAAAATTCAGCTGTGCTGTAGAAGGTCTCTAGGAGTTGAAAGAGATGTGCCATCTCGACCTCCCTAAAGAGTTCATCAATTATTAATGAAAACTAGGGTTGATAAGTCATGTTTTTTGTAGCAGGAGGATGGTAGACTGGTCTAAAGTGCCAGTTTTAAGACTCTTTTTTCCCTATCTCTTGGGTGTTCTGGTCTCTGCTTAGAGATGTGGTTTCAAATCCCACTCCTGACATGACCATTTAATTCTATCTGGAGAAAATAGCCTCACTTGAATCTCCTGTGCAACAATAGAACCCCATTTGCTTAGCTT